>NC_048573.1:76799704-76939704 GCF_013265735.2 Oncorhynchus mykiss
ATGTATAATACCACCACTACAATACAACATGTATAATACCACCACTACAATACAACATGTATAATACCACCACCACTACAATACAACATGTATAATACCACCACCACTACAATACAACATGTATAATACCACCACTACAATACAACATGTATAATACCACCACTACAATACAACATGTATAATACCACCACCACTACAATACAACATGTATAATACCACCACTACAATACAACATGTATAATACCACCACTACAATACAACATGTATAATACCACCACCACTACAATACAACATGTATAATACCACCACCACTACAATACAACATGTATAATACCACCACTACAATACAACATGTATAATACCACCACTACAATACAACATGTATACCACCACCACTACAATACAACATGTATAATACCACCACTACAATACAACATGTATAATACCACCACTACAATACAACATGTATAATACCACCACCACTACAATACAACATGTATAATACCACCACTACAATACAACATGTATAATACCACCACCACTACAATACAACATGTATAATACCACCACCACTACAATACAACATGTATAATACCACCACTACAATACAACATGTATAATACCACCACCACTACAATACAACATGTATAATACCACCACTACAATACAACATGTATAATACCACCACTACAATACAACATGTATAATACCACCACTAAAATACAACATGTATAATAACACCACTACAATACAACATGTATAATACCACCACTACAATACAACATGTATAATACCACCACTACAATACAACATGTATAATACCACCACTACAATACAACATGTATAATACCACCACTACAATACAACATGTATAATACCACCACTACAATACAACATGTATAATACCACCACTACAATACAACATGTATAATACCACCACCACTACAATACAACATGTATAATACCACCACCACTACAATACAACATGTATAATACCACCACTACAATACAACATGTATAATACCACCACCACTACAATACAACATGTATAATACCACCACTACAATACATCATGTATAATACCACCACTACAATACAACATGTATAATACCACCACTACAATACAACATGTATAATACCACCACTACAATACAACATGTATAATACCACCACTACAATACAACATGTATAATACCACCACTACAATACAACATGTATAATACCACCACTACAATACAACATGTATAATACCACCACTACAATACAACATGTATAATACCACCACTACAATACAACATGTATAATACCACCACCACTACAATACAACATGTATAATACCACCACTACAATACAACATGTATAATACCACCACTACAATACAACATGTATAATACCACCACCACTACAATACAACATGTATACTACCACCACTACAATACAACATATATAATACCACCACCACAATACAACATGTATACTACCACCACCACTACAATACAACATGTATAATACCACCATTACAATACAACATGTATAATACCACCATTACAATACAACATGTATAATACCACCACTACAATACAACATGTATAATACCACCACTACAATACAACATGTATAATACCACTACTACAATACAACATGTATAATACCACCACTACAATACAACATGTATAATACCACCACTACAATACAACATGTATAATACCACCACTACTACAATACAACATGTATAATACCACCACCACTACAATACAACATGTATAATACCACCACCACTACAATACAACATGTATAATACCACCACTACAATACAACATGTATAATACCACCACTACAATACAACATGTATAATACCACCACTACAATACAACATGTATAATACCACCACCACAATACAACATGTATAATACCACCACCACTACAATACAACATGTATAATACCACCACCACTACAATACAACATGTATAATACCACCACTACAATACAACATGTATAATACCACCACCACTACAATACAACATGTATACTACCACCACTACAATACAACATGTATAATACCACCACCACAATACAACATGTATACTACCACCACCACTACAATACAACATGTATAATACCACCATTACAATACAACATGTATAATACCACCATTACAATACAACATGTATAATACCACCACTACAATACAACATGTATAATACCACCACTACAATACAACATGTATAATACCACTACTACAATACAACATGTATAATACCACCACTACAATACAACATGTATAATACCACCACTACAATACAACATGTATAATACCACCACTACAATACAACATGTATAATACCACCACTACTACAATACAACATGTATAATACCACCACCACTACAATACAACATGTATAATACCACCACCACTACAATACAACATGTATAATACCACCACTACAATACAACATGTATAATACCACCACTACAATACAACATGTATAATACCACCACTACAATACAACATGTATAATACCACCACCACAATACAACATGTATAATACCACCACCACTACAATACAACATGTATAATACCACCACCACTACAATACAACATGTATAATACCACCACTACAATACAACATGTATAATACCACCACTACAATACAACATGTATACTACCACCACTACAATACAACATGTATAATACCACCACTACAATACAACATGTATAATACCACCACCACAATACAACATGTATAATACCACCACCACTACAATACAACATGTATAATACCGCCACTACAATACAACATGTATAATACCACCACTACAATACAACATGTATACTACCACCACTACAATACAACATGTATAATACCACCACTACTACAATACAACATGTATAATACCACCACTACAATACAACATGTATAATACCACCACTACAATACAACATGTATAATACCACCACTACAATACAACATGTATAATACCACCACTACAATACAACATGTATAATACCACCACCACTACAATACAACATGTATAATACCACCACTACAATACAACATGTATAATACCACCACTACAATACAACATGTATAATACCACCACTACAATACAACATGTATAATACCACCACTATAATACAACATGTATAATACCACCACCACTACAATACAACATGTATACTACCACCACTACAATACAACATGTATAATACCACCACTACAATACAACATGTATAATACCACCACTACAATACAACATGTACAATACCACCACCACTACAATACAACATGTATAATACCACCACTACAATACAACATGTATAATACCACCACTACAATACAACATGTACAATACCACCACTACAATACATCACGTATAATACCACCACTACAATACAACATGTATACTACCACCACTACAATACAACATGTATAATACCACCACTACAATACAACATGTATAAAACCACCACTACAATACATCATGTATAATACCACCACTACAATACAACATGTATAATACCACCACTACAATACAACATGTATAATACCACCACCACTACAATACAACATGTATAATACCACCACTACAATACAACATGTATACTACCACCACTACAATACAACATGTATAATACCACCACTACAATACAACATGTATACTACCACCACTACAATACAACATGTATAATACCACCACCACTACAATACAACATGTATAATACCACCACTACAATACAACATGTATACTACCACCACTACAATACAACATGTATAATACCACCACCACTACAATACAACATGTATAATACCACCACTACAATACAACATGTATAATACCACCACCACTACAATACAACATGTATAATACCACCACTACAATACAACATGTATAATACCACCACTACAATACAACATGTATAATACCACCACTACAATACAACATGTATAATACCACCACTACAATACAACATATATAATACCACCACTACAATACAACATGTATAATACCACCACTACAATACAACATGTATAATACCACCACTACAATACAACATGTATAATACCACCACTACAATATAACATGTATAATACTACCACTACAATACAACATGTATAATACCACCACCACTACAATACAACATGTATAATACCACCACCACTACAATACAACATGTATAATACCACCACTACAATACAACATGTATAATACCACCACTACAATACAACATGTATAATACCACCACTACAACACAACATGTATAATACCACCACCACTACAATACAACATGTATAATACCACCACCACTACAATACAACATGTATAATACCACCACTACAATACAACATGTATAATACCACCACTACAATACAACATGTATAATACCACTACTACAATACAACATGTATAATACCACCACTACAATACAACATGTATAATACCACCACTACAACACAACATGTATAATACCACCACTACAATACAACATGTATAATACCACCACCACTACAATACAACATGTATAATACCACCACTACAATACAACATGTATAATACCACCACCACTACAATACAACATGTATAATACCACCACTACAATACAACATGTATAATACCACCACTACAATACAACATGTATAATACCACCACCACTACAATACAACATGTATAATACCACCACTACAATACAACATGTATAATACCACCACTACAATACAACATGTATAATACCACCACCACTACAATACAACATGTATAATACCACCACTACAATACAACATGTATAATACCACCACCACTACAATACAACATGTATAATACCACCACCACTACAATACAACATGTATAATACCACCACTACAATACAACATGTATAATACCACCACTACAATACAACATGTATAATACCACCACTACAATACAACATGTATAATACCACCACCACTACAATACAACATGTATAATACCACCACTACAATACAACATGTATAATACCACCACCACTACAATACAACATGTATACTACCACCACTACAATACAACATGTATAATACCACCACCACTACAATACAACATGTATAATACCACCACTACAATACAACATACCACCCACTCTGAAACGAACTGCAGCTCTTTGTTAAGTGTTGCAGTCATTTCACTCTCTGTAGTAGCTGACTTGTATAGTGTTGAATCGTCCACATACATAGACACATGGGCTTTACTCAGAGCCAGTGGCATGTCGGTAGTAAAGGTTGAAAAAAAGTAAGGGGCCTAAACAGCTGCCCTGGGGAATTCCTGATTCTACCTGGTTTGGTTGGAGAGTCTTCCAATAAAGAACGCCCTCTGTGTTCTGTTAGACAGGTAACTCTTTATCCACATTATAGCAGGGGGGGTGTAAAGCCATAACACAGACGTTTTTCCAGCAGCAGACTCTGATCCATAATGTCAAAAGCCACACTGAAGTCCAACAAAACAGCCTCCATAATCATTTTATTATCAATTTCTCTCACCCAGTCATCAGTCATTTTCAATGGAAATCTATTTTAGGTCACCACAAGGATAGTAAAACGTGTGTGTGTGTGTGTGTGTGTGTGTGTGTGCGCACAGGGAGAAGATTTTGGGAGAAATCTAACGTGCACAGCAACAACAACAATTTCCTCAGCAAACAGCACCTCCCCCCAGCAAAACACACACACACACACACACACACACACGCACACACCCTAGGAGTCTGACCAACATTGTCAATTAATGAATGAGTTCCATAGTTTCTGTCAGACATTTGTATGTATTAATAGTTGGTTTTACAATAATTCATAATGGTATCTATGTCAATAGTGTCTGACAGTGTGTGTGTGTGTGTGTGTGTGTGTCTAACAGTGTGTGCGTCCCAAGTCACCAATCTCTCCTATCTCACCAAGTGGGCACTTGTTCACTTCCCTTCACTGATTTAAAAAGGAAATGACTGTTATAAGAAATATGGTGGAAACCTCCTCTAGCTCAACCCCAACGCTATGCTTTTAGATGTGTGGGAAGTAGCGATCGAGTGTTCACTTCAGGAGAAAGATGATATTATTGGGACTTACCCAGTGTCTTTTACCTTGAGTGAGCAATGGTAATATACAGCGTTTTGTCTAGTGTGTTTTCAAACCCAAACCCTGTTGACATAATGGGGGGGGGGTCATGGTGAGACTTCTCTCTCTGGCCATCTGGTCTGTTCTGCATTTCTGCTGCTCCTGCAAGGTAACGCGGGAACACACACACACTCTCTGTGTGCCAAAAGGATGAGTTTACCCCAGAGAGAGGGAGGGCAGGGTTCTGGCTGACAGTAGATGGTGATGGAAGAGGAGGATGTAGTGATGGAAGAGGAGGATGTAGGACCAACAGGGCTCTCCCTGACCTTGTATTGTGGATTTATAATCTTATATAATATACAGATACCTTATTTTAATTTGACCATTCTATTGTTTCAGGGATTTTCCTGCTCAGCAGGAAATGTAAACTGTGTTCAAGGCTTAAAAAAAAGGCTTCTAAAGTTTGTAATTTCCACTGAAATATTTCAGATTCATCCATTTAATTATAATCCAGATAATAATTCATATTTCCTGTTGCTGCAGGACTATTGTCTTGCTGTGAGAAATTGGTTCAAATAAAGACGCCATCTATTCATTCTATTCTATTCTATTCCATCTATTCATTCTATTCTATTCTATTCCATCTATTCATTCTATTCTATTCTATTCCATCTATTCATTCTATTCTATTCTATTCCATCTATTCATTCTATTCTATTCTATTCCATCTATTCATTCTATTCTATTCTATTCCATCTATTCATTCTATTCTATTCTATTCCATCTATTCATTCTATTCTATTCTATTCCATCTATTCATTCTATTCTATTCTATTCCATCTATTCATTCTATTATATTCTATTCCATCTATTCATTCTATTCTATTCTATTCCATCTATTCATTCTATTCTATTCTATTCCATCTATTCATTCTATTCTATTCCATCTATTCATTCTATTCTATTCTATTCCATCTATTCATTCTATTCTATTCCATCTATTCATTCTATTCTATTCTATTCCATCTATTCATTCTATTATATTCTATTCCATCTATTCATTCTATTCTATTCTATTCCATCTATTCATTCTATTCTATTCTATTCCATCTATTCATTCTATTCTATTCTATTCCATCTATTCATTCTATTCTATTCTATTCCATCTATTCATTCTATTCTATTCTATTCTATTCCATCTATTCATTCTATTCTATTCTATTCCATCTATTCATGTGCAGTAGATGATCCCCCACATTTCTTTGTTATTTCCACTCGGAGAGGATCCCGTCTTTCTGAGGAAAGTAGGATTCTATTTCAGTGACATGACTGGTGATGTGTATGGCTTCCCAGCTAGCTACAGTAGTACTGTTTGTTACTTTGCTGAAGGGGAAAGGCCTCCTCTGACTTCTAGGGACCTGATAGAGGTGTGGTGTCTTTTCTCCTCCTCCTCCTTCTTCTTCTTCTTCTTCTTCTTCTTCTTCTTCTTCTTCTTCTTCTTGGTTGTTATCTCACATAATGCAAGGATTCTGTCAGTGACGCAATGGGTGGGGGAGAAAAAAATGTATATTATCATGGTAATGTCCCTAACAAGAAAATGTTGGACCACCCTGTGGTCGGGTCCCAAATGGAATTCTATTCCTGGCCTATATAGTGTATTACTTTTGACCAAGACCTATCATAGGGTACTAGCATAGTTCATAGAATACCAGTTTAAATGTATGTTGAGTTCTGCCTCTTCTTCAATCGGTTTAAATCTATGTTGAGTTCTGCCTCTTCTTCATTCGGTTTAAATCTATGTTGAGTTCTGCCTCTTCTTCAATCGGTTTAAATGGATATGGATCCCATGTTATGACCATCTACATCACGGCCGTAACCAGCAAGGGAATTTCATCAGTATTAATTTACCCCAGTGAGTCTATGGTGTAAGTCTATCCAGTATTAATTCACCCCAGTGAGTCTATGGTGTACATCTATCCGGTATTAATTTACCCCAGTGAGTCTATGGTGTAAATCTATCCAGTATTAATTCACCCCAGTGAATCTATGGTGTAAGTCTATCCAGTATTAATTCACCCCAGTGAGTCTATGGTGTAAATCTATCCAGTATTCATTTACCCCAGTGAGTCTATGGTGTAAGTCTATCCAGTATTAATTCACCCCAGTGAGTCTATGGTGTAAGTCTATCCAGTATTAATTCACCCCAGTGAGTCTATGGTGTAAGTCTATCCAGTATTAATTCACCCCAGTGAGTCTATGGTGTAAATCTATCCCAGCCACATACAGACAGTACTGTAGCTCAGGCTCACAGTAGCACAAAGGATGGTGTATTACTGAGTGGTTTCTTCCCTAGAGAACTTGTTGTTGTCATACTCTTTTGGCCTGAAGAGCCACTGTTTATATTGGGGTATAATAGTATGCATGCCTTTTTGTTCCTTTCTGCCTTAGCCCACCATAAGGCTAGCTCGACAACCCCCAATGTGTAGGTGTGTAACGGTGACCATTAGACGACCGACTAGCGCCAAAAGCATGCTGGCCGTTGGGCCTGGCACAAAATATTTGCCTGGGGAAAAAAAACTGTGATCTTCCCAGTGCTATAGTGCCTTTGGAAAGTATTCAGACCCCTTCACCTTTTCCCCCATTTTGTTACGTTACAGCCTTATTCTAAAAAAGATCAAATTGTTTTTCTCCCTCAACAATCTACACACATTGATCCATAATGACAAAGCAAAAACAGTTATAAAAAAAAAAAAAAAAAATGTTTTTTTGCAAATTGGTATAATTTTTTTACAATTTAAATATCACATTTACATAACTATTCAGAACCTTTACTCAGTACTTTGTCAAGTTTGGCACACCTGTATTTGGGGAGTTTCTCCCATTCTTGCTGTTTGGGGTTTTAGGCTGGTTTTCTGTACAGCACTTTGTGACATCGGCTCTATGTAAGAAGGGCTTAATAAATACATTTGATTGAATGATTGATGGAGAACACTGAAGGTATTGGGGACCTTCAACGCTGCAGACATGTTTTGGTACCCTTCCCCAGATCTGTGCCTCGACACCATCCTGTCTCTGAGCTCTACAGACAATTCCTTGGACCTCATGGCTTGGTTTTTGCTCTGACATGCACTGTCAACCGCGGGACCTTATATAGACAGGTGTGTGCCTTTCCAAATCATGTCCAATCAATTGACTTTACCACAGGTGGACTCCAATCACGTTGTAGAAACATCTCAAGGATGATCAATGGAAACAGGATGCTCAATTTCAAGTCACATAGCAAATACTTACATAAATAAGGTGTTTTTGTTTTATATGAAAATACCTTTTTCGCTTTGTCATTATGGGGTATTGAGTCATTATGGGTTAGTGTGTCATTATGGGTATTGTATCATTATGGGGTTTTGTATCATTATGGGTTAGTGTGTCATTATGGGGTAGTGTGTTGTTATGGGGTAGTGTGTCATTATGGGGTAGTGTGTCATTATGGGGTATTGTGTCGTTATGGGGTAGTGTGTCATTATGGGGTATTGTGTCGTTATGGGGTAGTGTGTCGTTATGGGGTAGTGTGTCGTTATGGGGTAGTGTGTCATTATGGGGTAGTGTGTCATTATGGGGTAGTGTGTCGTTATGGGGTATTGTGTCGTTATGGGGTAGTGTGTCATTATGGGGTATTGTGTCGTTATGGGGTAGTGTGTCGTTATGGGGTAGTGTGTCATTATGGGGTAGTGTGTCATTATGGGGTAGTGTGTCATTATGGGGTAGTGTGTCATTATGGGGTAGTGTATCATTATGGGTTATTGTGTCATTATGGGGTATTGTATCATTATGGGGTATTGTGTCATTATGGGGTAGTGTGTCATTATGGGGTAGTGTGTCATTATGGGGTATTGTATCATTATGGGGTATTGAGTCATTATGTGGTAGTGTGTCATTATGGGGTAGTGTGTCATTATGGGGTATTGTGTCATTATGGGGTATTGAGTCATTATGGGGTATTGTGTCATTATGGGGTATTGTGTCATTATGGGGTATTGAGTCATTATGGGGTAGTGTGTCATTATGGGGTAGTGTGTCATTATGGGGTATTGTGTCATTATGGGGTATTGTGTCATTATGGGTTAGTGTGTCATTATGGGGTATTGTGTCATTATGGGGTATTGAGTCATTATGGGGTATTGAGTCATTGTGTCATTATGGGGTATTGTGTCATTATGGGGTATTGTGTCATTATGGGGTTTTGAGTCATTATGGGGTATTGTGTCATTATGGGGTATTGTGTCATTATGGGGTATTGTGTCATTATGGGGTAGTGTGTCGTTATGGGGTATTGTGTCATTATGGGGTATTGTGTCATTGAGTCATTATGGGGTATTGTGTCATTATGGGGTATTGTGTCATTATGGGGTATTGAGTCATTATGGGGTATTGAGTCATTGAGTCATTATGGGGTATTGTGTCATTATGGGGTTTTGAGTCATTATGGGGTATTGTGTCATTATGGGTATTGTGTCATTATGGGGTTTTGAGTCATTATGGGGTATTGAGTCATTGTGTCATTATGGGGTATTGAGTCATTGTGTCATTATGGGGTATTGGGGTATTGAGTCATTATGGGGTATTGCGTCATTATGGGGTATTGAGTCATTATGGGGTATTGAGTCGTTATGGGGTATTGAGTCATTATGTGGTGTTATGGGGTATTGTGTCGTTATGGGGTAGTGTGTCGTTATGGGGTAGTGTATCATTATGGGGTAGTGTGTTGTTATGGGGTAGTGTGTCATTATGGGGTAGTGTGTCATTATGGGGTAGTGTGTCATTATGGGTTAGTATGTCATTATGGGTTAGTATGTCATTATGGGTTAGTGTGTCATTATGGGTTAGTGTGTCATTATGGGTTAGTGTGTCATTATGGGGTATTGTGATGTCATTATGGGGTATTGTGATGTCATTATGGGGTATTGTGATGTCATTATGGGGTATTGTGTCATTCTGGGGTATTGTGATGTCATTATGGGGTATTGTATCATTATGGGGTATTGTGTCATTATGGGGTATTGTGATGTCATTATGGGGTATTGTGTCATTATGGGGTATTGTGATGTCATTATGGGGTATTGTGTCATTATGGGGTATTGTGATGTCATTATGGGGTATTGTATCATTATGGGATATTGTATCATTATGGGATATTGTATCATTATGGGGTATTGTGATGTCATTATGGGTTATTGAGTCATTATGGGGTATTGTGATGTCATTATGGGGTAGTGTGTCATTATGGGGTAGTGTGTCATTATGGGGTATTGTGATGTCATTATGGGGTATTGAGTCATTATGGGGTATTGTATCATTATGGGGTATTGTGTCATTATGGGGTATTGTGTCATTATGGGGTATTGAGTCATTATGGGGTTTTGTATCATTATGGGGTATTGTGATGTCATTATGGGGTAGTGTGTCATTATGGGTTAGTGTGTCATTATGGGGTATTGTGTCATTATGGGGTATTGTGTCATTATGGGGTATTGTGTCATTATGGGGTATTGTGTCATTATGGGGTATTGTGATGTCATTATGGGGTATTGTGATGTCATTATGGGGTATTGTGTCATTATGGGGTATTGTGATGTCATTATGGGGTAGTGTGTCATTATGGGGTATTGTGATGTCATTATGGGGTAGTGTGTCATTATGGGGTATTGTGTCATTATGGGGTATTGTGTCATTATGGGGTATTGTGGTGTCATTATGGGGTATTGTGTCATTATGGGGTATTGTGATGTCATTATGGGGTATTGTATCATTATGGGGTATTGTGATGTCATTATGGGGTAGTGTGTCATTATGGGGTAGTGTGTCATTATGGGGTATTGTGATGTCATTATGGGGTATTGTGATGTCATTATGGGTTATTGAGTCATTATGGGGTATTGTATCATTATGGGGTATTGTGTCATTATGGGGTATTGTGTCATTATGGGGTAGTGTGTCATTATGGGGTATTGTGATGTCATTATGGGGTATTGTGATGTCATTATGGGTTATTGCGTCATTATGGGGTATTGTGTCATTATGGGGTATTGTGTCATTATGGGGTATTGAGTCATTATGGGGTATTGTGTGTAGATTAAGGACCTTTTTTATTCAATCAATTTTAGAAGAAGGCTGTAACATAAAATGTGGAAAAACGGAAGGGCTCTGAATACTTTACGAATGCACAGTATTCCCAGTGACATTCCCAGTGACATTCCCAGTGATTTTCTCAGTGACATTCCCAGTGATTTTCTCAGTGACATTCCCAGTGATTTTCTCAGTGACATTCCCAGTGACATTCCCAGTGATTTTCCCAGTGACATTCCCAGTGATATTCTCAGTGACATTCCCAGTGATATTCCCTGTGACATTCTCAGTGATATTCCCAGTGACATTCCCAGTGATTTTCTCAGTGACATTCCCAGTGATTTTCTCAGTGACATTCCCAGTGATTTTCTCAGTGACATTCCCAGTGACATTCCCAGTGATTTTCCCAGTGACATTCCCAGTGATATTCTCAGTGACATTCCCAGTGATATTCCCTGTGACATTCTCAGTGATATTCCCTGTGACATTCCCAGTGATTTTCTCTTGACATTCCCAGTGATATTCCCAGTGATATTCCCAGTGATATTCCCAGTGATATTCCCAGTGATTTTCCCAGTGACATTCCCAGTGATTTTCTCTGTGACATTCCCAGTGACATTCTCAGTGACATTCTCAGTGACATTCCCAGTGATATGCTCAGTGATATTCTCAGTGATATTCTCAGTGACATTCCCAGTGACATTCCCGGTGATATGCTCAGTGATATTCTCAGTGACATTCCCAGTGATATTCTCAGTGATATTCTCAGTGACATTCCCAGTGATATTCTCAGTGACATTCCCAGTGATTTTCTCAGTGACATTCCCAGTGACATTCTCTGTGATATTCTCAGTGACATTCTCTGTGATATTCTCAGTGACATTCCCAGTGATATGCTCAGTGACATTCCCAGTGACATTCTCAGTGATATTCCCAGTGACATTCCCAGTAACATTCGAATGATATTCCCAGTGGGGAGGAGACGAGAGGAAAGGAGACTGGAGGGGAGAGAACAGGGGAGGAGAGGAGACGGGAGGAAAGGAGAGGGAACAGGAGGAGAGGAGGGGGGAGGGGAGAGAACAGGAGGGGAAGGTTGGCCATGTGGAAACACAGCAGCTGTATCCACTTTCCCTTGTTAGTGTGGGCTTAATCAATACAGGCATGCTCTCTCTCTCTCTGTGTGTGTGTGGGGGGGGGATCAGGCTGTACTCTGGGTCTAGGGCAGACAACAAACTGCTGAGTTGTGACTTTGTTGTTGTAGGAGGTAGACACACAGCAGGGGGGAGGAGGTAGACACACAGCAGGGTGGAGGAGGTAGGAGGGTGGAGGAGGTAGACACACAGCAGGGGGGAGGAGGTAGACACACAGCAGGGTGGAGGAGGTAGGAGGGTGGAGGAGGTAGACACATAGCAGGGTGGAGGAGGTAGGAGGGTGGAGGAGGTAGACACATAGCAGGGTGGAGGAGGTAGGCACACAGCAGGGGGGAGGAGGTAGAGGGGTGGAGGAGGTAGACACATAGCAGGGTGGAGGAGGTAGGAGGGTGGAGGAGGTAGACACACAGCAGGGTGGAGGAGGTAGGAGGGTGGAGGAGGTAGACACACAGCAGGGTGGAGGAGGTAGGAGGGTGGAGGAGGTAGACACACAGCAGGGTGGAGGAGGTAGGAGGGTGGAGGAGGTAGACACACAGCAGGGTGGAGGAGGTAGGAGGGTGGAGGAGGTAGACACACAGCAGGGTGGAGGAGGTAGGAGGGTGGAGGAGGTAGACACACAGCAGGGTGGAGGAGGTAGAGGGGTGGAGGAGGTAGACACACAGCAGGGTGGAGGAGGTAGGAGGGTGGAGGAGGTAGACACACAGCAGGGTGGAGGAGGTAGGAGGGTGGAGGAGGTAGACACACAGCAGGGTGGAGGAGGTAGACACACAGCAGGGTGGAGGAGGTAGGAGGGTGGAGGAGGTAGACACACAGCAGGGTGGAGGAGGTAGACACATAGCAGGGTGGAGGAGGTAGGAGGGTGGAGGAGGTAGACACAGCAGGGTGGAGGAGGTAGACACACAGCAGGGTGGAGGAGGTAGGAGGGTGGAGGAGGTAGACACACAGCAGGGTGGAGGAGGTAGACACATAGCAGGGTGGAGGAGGTAGGAGGGTGGAGGAGGTAGACACACAGCAGGGTGGAGGGGGTAGACACACAGCAGGGTGGAGGAAGTAGGAGGGTGGAGGAGGTAGACACACAGCAGGGTGGAGGAGGTAGACACACAGCAGGGTGGAGGAGGTAGGAGGGTGGAGGAGGTAGACACATAGCAGGGTGGAGGAGGTAGGAGGGTGGAGGAGGTAGACACACAGCAGGGTGGAGGAGGTAGAGGGGTGGAGGAGGTAGACACATAGCAGGGTGGAAGAGGTAGAGGGGTGGAGGAGGTAGACACACAGCAGGGTGGAGGAGGTAGGAGGGTGGAGGAGGTAGACACATAGCAGGGTGGAGGAGGTAGAGGGGTGGAGGAGGTAGACACACAGCAGGGTGGAGGAGGTAGACACACAGCAGGGTGGAGGAGGTAGGAGGGTGGAGGAGGTAGACACATAGCAGGGTGGAGGAGGTAGAGGGGTGGAGGAGGTAGACACACAGCAGGGTGGAGGAGGTAGACACACAGCAGGGTGGAGGAGGTAGACACACAGCAGGGGGGAGGAGGTAGACACACAGCAGGGTGGAGGAGGTAGGAGGGTGGAGGAGGTAGACACATAGCAGGGTGGAGGAGGTAGAGGGGTGGAGGAGGTAGACACACAGCAGGGTGGAGGAGGTAGAGGGGTGGAGGAGGTAGACACACAGCAGGGTGGAGGAGGTAGAGGGGTGGAGGAGGTAGACACACAGCAGGGGGGAGGAGGTAGACACACAGCAGGGGGGAGGAGGTAGACACACAGCAGGGGGGAGGAGGTAGAAAGGTGGAGGAGGTAGACACACAGCAGGGTGGAGGAGGTAGACACACAGCAGGATTGAGGAGGTAGAGGGGTGGAGGAGGTAGACACACAGCAGAGTGGAGGAGGTAGGAGGGTGGAGGAGGTAGACACATAGCAGGGTGGAGGAGGTAGAGGGGTGGAGGAGGTAGACACACAGCAGGGTGGAGGAGGTAGACACACAGCAGGGTGGAGGAGGTAGACACACAGCAGGGGGGAGGAGGTAGACACACAGCAGGGTGGAGGAGGTAGGAGGGTGGAGGAGGTAGACACATAGCAGGGTGGAGGAGGTAGAGGGGTGGAGGAGGTAGACACACAGCAGGGTGGAGGAGGTAGAGGGGTGGAGGAGGTAGACACACAGCAGGGTGGAGGAGGTAGAGGGGTGGAGGAGGTAGACACACAGCAGGGTGGAGGAGGTAGACACACAGCAGGGGGGAGGAGGTAGACACACAGCAGGGGGGAGGAGGTAGAAAGGTGGAGGAGGTAGACACACAGCAGGGTGGAGGAGGTAGACACACAGCAGGATTGAGGAGGTAGAGGGGTGGAGGAGGTAGACACACAGCAGAGTGGAGGAGGTAGACACACAGCAAGGTGGAGGAGGTAGACACACAGCAGGGTGGAGGAGGTAGAGGGGTGGAGGAGATAGACACACAGCAGGGTGGAGGAGGTAGACACACAGCAAGGTGAGGGAGGTAGACACACAGCAGGGGGGAGGAGGTAGACACAGCAGGGTGGAGGAGGTAGAAAGGTGGAGGAGGTAGACACACAGCAGGGTGGAGGAGGTAGACACACAGCAGGGTGGAGGAGGTAGACACACAGCAGGGTGGAGGAGGTAGACACACAGCAGGATGGAGGAGGTAGAGGGGTGGAGGAGGTAGACACATAGCAGGGTGGAGGAGGTAGACACACAGCAGGGTGGAGGAGGTAGACACACAGCAGGGTGGAGGAGGTAGACACACAGCAGGGTGGAGGAGGTAGACACACCGCAGGGTGGACGAGGTAGACACACCGCAGGGTGGAGGAGGTAGACACACAGCAGGGTGGAGGAGGTAGACACACAGCAGGGTGGAGGAGGTAGACACACAGCAGGGTGGAGGAGGTAGACACACAGCAGGGTGGAGGAGGTAGAGGGGTGGAGGAGGTAGACACTCATCAGTGACATCAGGGTCTGTATCATCAGTGATATCAGGGTCTGTATCATCAGGGTCTGCATCATCAGTGATACCAGGGTCTATATCATCAGTGATATCAGGATCTATATCATCAGGGTCTATATCATCAGTGATATCAGGGTCTGTGATATCAGGGTCTGTGATATCAGGGTCTGCATCATCAGTTATATCAGGGTCTATATCATCAGTGATATCAGGGTCTGTATCATCAGTGATATCAGGGTCTGTATCATCAGGGTCTGTATCATCAGTGATATCAGGGTCTGTATCATCAGGGTCTGTATCATCAGTGATACCAGGGTCTATATCATCAGTGATATCAGGGTCTATATCATCAGTGTCTATATCATCAGTGTCTAAAATCATCAGTGTCTATATCATCAGGGTCTGTAACATCAGGGTCTGTATCATCAGGGTCTGTATCATCAGGGTCTGTATCATCAGGGTCTATGTCATCAGGGTCTATGTCATCAGGGTCTGTATCATCAGGGTCTGTATCATCAGGGTCTATGTCATCAGGGTCTATGTCATCAGGGTCTGTATCATCAGGGTCTATATCATCAGGGTCTGTATAATCAGTGATATCAGTGTCTATATCATCAGTGTCTATATCATCAGGGTCTGTATCATCAGGGACTATATCATCAGGGTCTATATCATCAGGGTCTGTATCATCAGGGTCTATGTCATCAGGGTCTGTATCATCAGTGATATCAGGGTCTGTATCATCAGGGTCTGCATCATCAGGGTCTATGTCATCAGGGTCTGTATCATCAGTGATATCAGGGTCTGTATCATCAGGGTCTGCATCATCAGGGTCTATGTCATCAGGGTCTGTATCATCAGTGATATCAGGGTCTGTATCATCAGGGTCTGCATCATCAGGGTCTATGTCATCAGGGTCTGTATCATCAGTGATATCAGGGTCTGTATCATCGGTAGGTATTATAGGTTGTTATATTATTATATTGAGAAGGTGTAGAAAGGTATTATATTGAGAAGGTATTATATTGAGAAGGTCTAGACAGGTATTATGTTGAGAAGGTGTAGACAGGTATTATATTGAGAAGGTATTATATTGAGAAGGTGTAGACAGGTATTATGTTGATAAGGTGTAGACAGGTATTATGTTGATAAGGTGTAGACAGGTATTATGTTGAGAAGGTGTAGACAGGTATTATATTGAGAAGGTGTAGACAGGTATTATGTTGAGAAGGTGTAGACAGGTATTATATTGAGAAGGTATTATATTGAGAAGGTGTAGACAGGTATTATATTGAGAAGGTGTAGACAGGTATTATGTTGATAAGGTGTAGACAGGTATTATATTGAGAAGGTGTAGACAGGTATTATATTGAGAAGGTCTAGACAGGTATTATGTTGAGAAGGTATTATATTGAGAAGGTGTAGACAGGTATTATGTTGAGAAGGTGTAGACAGGTATTATATTGAGAAGGTGTAGACAGGTATTATATTGAGAAGGTGTAGACAGGTATTATGTTGATAAGGTGTAGACAGGTATTATATTGAGAAGGTATTATATTGAGAAGGTGTAGACAGGTATTATGTTGATAAGGTGTAGACAGGTATTATGTTGAGAAGGTGTAGACAGGTATTATATTGAGAAGGTATTATATTGAGAAGGTGTAGACAGGTATTATGTTGATAAGGTGTAGACAGGTATTATGTTGATAAGGTGTAGACAGGTATTATGTTGAGAAGGTGTAGACAGGTATTATATTGAGAAGGTGTAGACAGGTATTATGTTGAGAAGGTGTAGACAGGTATTATGTTGATAAGGTGTAGACAGGTATTATGTTGAGAAGGTATAGACAGGTATTATATTGAGAAGGTGTAGACAGGTATTATATTGAGAAGGTATTATATTGAGAAGGTGTAGACAGGTATTATGTTGAGAAGGTGTAGACAGGTATTATGTTGAGAAGGTGTAGACAGGTATTATATTGAGAAGGTGTAGACAGGTATTATATTGAGAAGGTGTAGACAGGTATTATGTTGAGAAGGTGTAGACAGGTATTATGTTGATAAGGTGTAGACAGGTATTATGTTGAGAAGGTATAGACAGGTATTATATTGAGAAGGTGTAGACAGGTATTATATTGAGAAGGTATTATATTGAGAAGGTGTAGACAGGTATTATGTTGATAAGGTGTAGACAGGTATTATGTTGAGAAGGTATTATATTGAGAAGGTGTAGACAGGTATTATATTGAGAAGGTATAGACAGGTATTATATTGAGAAGGTGTAGACAGGTATTATGTTGAGAAGGTGTAGACAGGTATTATATTGAGAAGGTGTAGACAGGTATTATATTGAGAAGGTGTAGACAGGTATTATGTTGAGAAGGTGTAGACAGGTATTATATTGAGAAGGTGTAGACAGGTATTATATTGATAAGGTGTAGACAGGTATTATGTTGAGAAGGTATAGACAGGTATTATATTGAGAAGGTGTAGACAGGTATTATATTGAGAAGGTGTAGACAGGTATTATATTGATAAGGTATTATATTGAGAAGGTGTAGACAGGTATTATATTGAGAAGGTGTAGACAGGTATTATATTGATAAGGTGTAGACAGGTATTATATTGAGAAGGTGTAGACAGGTATTATATTGAGAAGGTATTATATTGAGAAGGTGTAGACAGGTATTATGTTGATAAGGTGTAGACAGGTATTATGTTGATAAGGTGTAGACAGGTATTATATTGAGAAGGTGTAGACAGGTATTATATTGAGAAGGTGTAGACAGGTATTATATTGAGAAGGTATTATATTGAGAAGGTGTAGACAGGTATTATGTTGAGAAGGTGTAGACAGGTATTATGTTGAGAAGGTGTAGACAGGTATTATATTGAGAAGGTGTAGACAGGTATTATATTGAGAAGGTGTAGACAGGTATTATATTGATAAGGTATTATATTGAGAAGGTGTAGACAGGTATTATATTGATAAGGTGTAGACAGGTATTATATTGAGAAGGTGTAGACAGGTATTATATTGAGAAGGTGTAGACAGGTATTATATTGAGAAGGTGTAGACAGGTATTATATTGATAAGGTGTAGACAGGTATTATATTGAGAAGGTATTATATTGAGAAGGTGTAGACAGGTATTATATTGAGAAGGTGTAGACAGGTATTATGTTGAGAAGGTGTAGACAGGTATTATGTTGATAAGGTGTAGACAGGTATTATGTTGATAAGGTGTAGACAGGTATTATGTTGATAAGGTGTAGACAGGTATTATGTTGATAAGGTGTAGACAGGTATTATGTTGATAAGGTGTAGACAGGTATTATGTTGAGAAGGTGTAGACAGGTATTATATTGAGAAGGTGTAGACAGGTATTATATTGAGAAGGTATTATATTGAGAAGGTGTAGACAGGTATTATGTTGAGAAGGTGTAGACAGGTATTATGTTGATAAGGTGTAGACAGGTATTATATTGAGAAGGTGTAGACAGGTATTATGTTGATAAGGTGTAGACAGGTATTATGTTGAGAAGGTGTAGACAGGTATTATGTTGATAAGGTGTAGACAGGTATTATGTTGATAAGGTGTAGACAGGTATTATGTTGATAAGGTGTAGACAGGTATTATGTTGATATGGTGTAGACAGGTATTATGTTGAGAAGGTGTAGACAGGTATTATGTTGAGAAGGTGTAGACAGGTATTATATTGAGAAGGTGTAGACAGGTATTATATTGAGAAGGTGTAGACAGGTATTATATTGAGAAGGTATTATATTGAGAAGGTGTAGACAGGTATTATGTTGAGAAGGTGTAGACAGGTATTATATTGAGAAGGTGTAGACAGGTATTATGTTGATAAGGTGTAGACAGGTATTATGTTGAGAAGGTGTAGACAGGTATTATGTTGAGAAGGTGTAGACAGGTATTATGTTGAGAAGGTGTAGACAGGCATTATATTGAGAAGGTGTAGACATGTATTATGTTGAGAAGGTGTAGACAGGTATTATGTTGAGAAGGTGTAGACAGGCATTATATTGAGAAGGTCTAGACAGGTATTATGTTGAGAAGGTGTTATATTGAGAAGGTGTAGACAGGTATTATGTTGAGAAGGTGTAGACAGGTATTATGTTGAGAAGGTGTATACAGGTATTATGTTGAGAAGGTGTAGACAGGTATTATATTGAGAAGGTGTAGACAGGTATTATATTGAGAAGGTCTAGACAGGTATTATATTGAGAAGGTGTAGACAGGTATTATATTGAGAAGGTGTAGACAGGTATTATATTGAGAAGGTGTAGACAGGTATTATATTGAGAAGGTGTAGACAGGTATTATGTTGAGAAGGTCTAGACAGGTATTTATGTATTTTGGAATGTGTTGTGGAAACAGGACAGCAGCAGACACACACACACACACACACACACACACACACACACACCATCAGCAGGCACCATGTGAAACAAATGGTAAAACAAATAGCCTCCCTCTACCTTCCTCCTCCTCTACCTTCCTCCTCCTCTACCTTCCTCTACCTTCCTCCTCCTCTACCTTCCTCTGCCTCTACCTTCCTCCTCCTCTACCTTCCTCTACCTTCCTCCTCCTCTACCTTCCTCCTCCTCTACCTTCCTCCTCCTCTACCTTCCTCTACCTTCCTCCTCCTCTACCTTCCTCCTCCTCTACCTTCCTCTGCCTCTACCTTCCTCCTCCTCTACCTTCCTCCTCCTCTACCTTCCTCCTCTTCTTCTTTCTTCCCCTCCCCTCATCCCCTGCCCTCTATCCTCTCCCCTCCTCTCATCCCCTGCCCTCTATCCCCTACCCTCTCCCCTTCTCCCATCCCCTACCCTCCTCCCCCCTCCTCTCCTCTAACATTCCTGTGTCCTCACTCGGTCGTGTCAGAGCTTGTATCTCTTCTGCTCTGCTCTCCAAGTCCATACCAACACAGCCTGTCCTGTCCTGCCCATTTCTGTTCATTGCTCCTCTCTGGTCTGTTGTTGTGGTCAGTTCACTCAGCATTCCATACATTTTGTTTTTCATTGAGGAGTTTTTAAATTCATGATAAAAAGTGAAAACATTATCAGGAGCTTAATGTCCCAAAAATCAATTCAACCTAACATCATTATTATTGTATTGTTTAAATGTAACCTTTATTTAACTAGACAAGTCAATTAAGAACTAATTCTTACGCCGGACGACGGTGAGCCAATTGTGCGCCGCCCTATGGGACTTCCAATCACGGCCGGATGTGATTCAGCCTGGATTCGAACCAGGGACTGTAGTGACCCCTCTTGCACTGAGATGCAGCACCTTAGACCGTTGCGCCACTCGGGAGCCCAATTCAACCTAACAAAACCCCAATTCAACCTAACAAAACCACAATTCAACCTAACAAAACCACAATTCAACCTAACAAAACCCCAATTCAACCTAACAAAACCACAATGAAATGAGCCGTCATGGTGACATCAGTTTATCAGTGGCCTGTAATACTACACCTTTACAACATCCCAAATGGCACCCTAGTCCCTATATAGTCCCCTACAGTTGACCAGGGTCCATGGTATGAAGTGGTGCACTATATAGGGAATAGGGTGCCATTTGAGTCACCACCCATGTGAGGACCTTCTGTTTGTTCATGTAATGTACTGTTTGTGCCAGCTGCCTTGTCCGTCATCCCTGGCCAATCACTTTCCTTCTCCCCTCAGTGACCTCTGGTATACTAACACATCTAACACATCCTGGGTCATAGATCATTGTCTGTCTGTGTGTGTCTCTCGGTCACGGTCACGCTTGCTTTCTCTCTCTCTCTCTCGGTCGCCTTCTGTGACCTCTGTATAATAGATCACTCTCTTCCTATTTTTCCTTTCTTTATCTCTCCCTCTATCTCCCCTGCCTTCTCTCTCTCCCCCTCTCTCTCCCCTGCCTTCTCTCTCGCTCTCTCCCCCTGCCTTCTCTCTCCCTCTCTCTCTCTCTCTCCCTCTCTCTCCCCCTGCCTTCTCTCTCTCTCCCTCTCTCTCCCCCTGCCTTCTCTCTCTCTCCCTCTCTCTCCCCCTGCCTTCTCTCTCCCCCTGCCTTCTCTCTCCCCCTGCCTTCTCTCTCCCCCTGCCTTCTCTCTCTCCCTGCCTTCTCTCTCTCCCTGCCTTCTTTCTCTCCCTGCCTTCTCTCTCTCCCTGCCTTATCTCTCTCCCTCTCTCCCCCTGCCTTCTCTCTCTCTCCCTCTCTCTCTCCCCCTGCCTTCTCTCTCTCTCCCTCTCTCTCTCCCTCTCTCCCCCTGCCTTCTCTCTCTCTCCCTCTCTCTCTCCCCCTGCCTTCTCTCTCTCTCCCTCTCTCTCTCCCCCTGTCTTCTCTCTCTCTCCCTCTCTCTCTCCCCCTGCCTTCTCTCTCTCTCTCCCTCTCTCTCTCCCCCTGCCTTCTCTCTCTCTCCCTCTCCCCCTGCCTTCTCTATCTCCCTCTCTCTCTCCCCCTGCCTTCTCTCTCTCTCCCTCTCTCTCCCCCTGCCTTCTCTCTCTCTCCCTCTCTCTCCCCCTGCCTTCTCTCTCTCCCCCTCCCTCTCTCTGCATTCTCTCTCTCCCTCTCTCTCCCCCTTCTCTCTCTCTCCCTCTCTCTCCCCCTGCCTTCTCTCTCTCTCCCTCTATCTCCCCCTGCCTTCTCTCTCCCCCAGCCTTCTTTCTCTCCCTGCCTTCTTTCTCTCCCTGCCTTCTCTCTCTCCCTGCCTTCTCTCTCCCCCTGCCTTCTCTCTCCCCCTGCCTTCTCTCTCCCCCTGCCTTCTCTCCCCCTGCCTTCTCTCCCCCTGCCTTCTCTCTCCCCCTGCCTTCTCTCTCCCCCTGCCTTCTCTCTCCCCCTGCCTTCTCTCTCCCCCTGCCTTCTCTCTCCCCCTGCCTTCTCTCTCCCCCTGCCTTCTCTCTCTCCCTGCCTTCTCTATCTCCCTCTCTCTCCCCCTGCCTTCTCTCTCTCCCTCTCTCCCTCCCCCTGCCTTTTCTCTTCCTGCCTTCTCTCTCTTCCTGCCTTCTCTCTCCCCTGCCTTCTCTCTCTCCCTGCCTTCTCTCTCTCCCTCTCTCTCACCTTGACTTCTCTCTCTCCCTCTCTCTCTCCCCTGCCTTCTCTCTCTCCCCCTGCCTTCTCTCTCTCTCTCTCTCTCTCCCCCTGCCTTCTCTATCTCTCTCTCTCTCTCCCTGCCTTCTCTCTCTCTCCCCTGCCTTCTCTCTCTCCCCCTGCCTTCTCTATCTATCTATCTCTCTCTCTCTCTCTCCCTGCCTTCTCTCTCTCTCTCTCTCCCTGCCTTCTCTCTCTCTCTCCCTGCCTTCTCTCTCTCTCTCTCTCCCTGCCTTCTCTCTCTCTCGCTCTCCCTGCCTTCTCTCTCTCCCTCTCTCTCCCCCTGCCTTCTCTCTCTCCCTCTCTCTCCCCCTGCCTTCTCTCTCTCTCTCTCTCCCTGCCTTCTCTCTCTCCCTCTCTCTCCCCCTGCCTTCTCTCTCTCCCTCTCTCTCCCCCTGCCTTCTCTCTCTCTCTCTCTCTCTCTCTCTCTCTCTCTCTCTCTCTCCCTCTGCCTTCTCTCTCCCTCTCTCTCCCCCTGCCTTCTCTCTCTCCCTCTCTCTCCCCTGCCTTCTCTCTCTCCCTCTCTCTCCCCCTCTCTCTCCCCCTGCCTCCTCTCCCCTGCCCTCTCTCTCTCTCTCTCTCTCTCTGCCTTCTCTCTCTCCCTCTCTCTCCCCCTGCCTTCTCTCTCTCCCTCTCTCTCCCCCTGCCTTCTCTCTCTCTTTCTGTTGTAATTATATGAATGGTTAGACCTAGCTCCAGTTAGGAGTTGTCCTCTCCCAGATCTGTTCAATAGGAACAAGCAGGACAGATAATCATTGTTTACTCGGAGTCTAGTTGACCGAGAGAGAGATGTGTATATATATATATCCCCCCCTATATATATAAAACGGTCCTGCTAGATAGTCACCACATTGCTTCCTGGGAGTCTGGGAGGTTCTACAGGATGCGGTGATTTGGAAAGTGTTGTTTATGGGAAAGTACAAACATACAGATTGTTTGATTATTTTGTCTTATTGTCCCTAGTTAGTAGTTTTACTGGAGAATCACACAGAGACATTTCTTTAGTGATTCTGATCTGTGTTACCACATGTACATGTTAGTCGGTTAGCAGACGCGTTTATCTAGAGCCAGCGTACAGTAGTGAGTGAATATATTTGTCATACTGGTCTTCCCCGTGGGAATCCAACCCACAACCCTGCCGTTGTAAGGGCCACGCTCTACCAACTGAGCCACACGGGACCATGTCAGAAATGGCAACCTATTTCCATAAGGCTCTGGTCTAAAGTAGTGCACTATGTAGGGAATAGGGTACCATCGGGTTCTGGTCTAAATTAGTGCACTATGTAGGGAATAGGGTGCCATAGGGTTCTGGTCTAAAGTAGTGCACTATGTAGGGAATAGGGTACCATAGGGTTCTGGTCTAAAGTAGTGCACTATGTAGGGAATAGGGTACCATAGGGTTCTGGTCTAAAGTAGTGCACTATGTAGGGAATAGGGTACCATAAGGCTCTGGTCTAAAGTAGTGCACTATGTAGGGAATAGGGTACCATAGGGTTCTGGTCTAAAGTAGTGCACTATGTAGGGAATAGGGTACCATAGGGTTCTGGTCTAAAGTAGTGCACTATGTAGGGAATAGGGTACCATAGGGTTCTGGTCTAAAGTAGTGCACTACGTAGGGAATAGGGTACCATAGTGCACTACTTTAGACCAGAACCCTATGGCACCCTATTCCCTACATAGTGCACTACTTTAGACCAGAACCCTATGGTACCCTATTCCCTACGTAGTGCACTACTTTAGACCAGAACCCTATGGCACCCTATTCCATACATAGTGCACTACTTTAGACCAGAACCCTATGTATGGAATAGGGTGCCATAGGGTTCTGGTCTAAAGTAGTGCACTACGTAGGGAATAGGGTACCATAGGGTTCTGGTCTAAAGTAGTGCACTATGTAGGGAATAGGGTTCCATAGGGCTCTGGTCTAAAGTAGTGCACTATGTAGGGAATAGGGTACCATAGGGTTCTGGTCTAAAGTAGTGCACTACGTAGGGAATAGGGTACCATAGGGTTCTGGTCTAAAGTAGTGCACTATGTAGGGAATAGGGTGCCATAGGGTTCTGGTCTAAAGTAGTGCACTACGTAGGGAATAGGGTACCATAGGGTTCTGGTCTAAAGTAGTGCACTATGTAGGGAATAGATTCCTGTTTATTATTTCAGTTTGTTGTGGTCTGTCTGTCTATTACACTACATGACCAAAAGTATGTGGACACCTGCGCGTCTTATATCTCATTCCAAAATCATGGGCATTAATTAATATGGAGTCGGTCCCTGTTTTGCTGCTATAACAGCCTCCACTCTTCTGGGAAGGCTTTCCACTAGATGTTGGAACATTGCTGCTATAACAGCCTCCACTCTTCTGGGAAGGCTTTCCACTAGATGTTGGAACATTGCTGCTATAACAGCCTCCACTCTTCTGGGAAGGCTTTCCACTAGATGTTGGAACATTGCTGCTATAACAGCCTCCACTCTTCTGGGAAGGCTTTCCACTAGATGTTGGAACATTGCTGCGGGGACTTGCTTCCATTCAGCCACAAGAGCATTAGTGAGGTCGGGCACTGATGTTGGACGATTAGGACTGGCTCGTAGTCTACGTTCCAATTCATCCCAAAGGTGTTCGATGGGGTTGAGGTCAGGGCTCTGTGCAGGCCAGTCAAGTTCTTCCACACTAATCTTGACTAAACATTTCTGTATAGACTTTGCCTTGTGCACGGGGGGGCATTGTCATGCTGAAACAGGAAAGGGCCTTCCCCAAACTGTTGTCACAAAGTTGGAAGTACAGAATCATCTAGAATGTCATTGTATGCTGTAGCGTTAAGATTTCTCTTCACTGGAAGGGGCCTAGCCTGAACCATGAAAAACAGCCTCAGACCATTATTCCTCCTCCACCAAACTTTACAGTTGGCACTATGCATTTGGGCAGGTAGCGTTCTCCTGGCATCCGCCAAACCCAGATTCATCCATCGGACTGCCAGATGGTGAAGCGTGATTCACCACTCCAGCCGACGCTTGACATTGCGCACGGTGATCTTAGCCTTGTGTACAGCTGCTCGGCCATGGAAACCCATTCCATGAAGCTCCCTAACAAACTGTTTGTGTGCTGACGTTACTTCCAGTTGTTGGAACTCGGTAGTGGTTGTTGCAACCGAGCACAGACGATTTTTACACGCTATGCGTTTCAGCACTCAATGGTCCCGTTCTGTGAGCTTGTGTGGTCTACCACTTCGCGGCTGAGCCGTTGTTGCTCCTAGACATTTCCACTTCACAATAACAGCACTTTAACAGATGACCGGGGCAGCTCTTACAGGGCAGAAATGTAATGAACTGACTTGTTTGAAAGGTGGCATTCTATGACGGTGCCACGTTGAAAGTCACTGAGCTCTTCAGTAAGGTCATTCTACTACCAATGTTTGTCTATGGAGATTGCATGGTTGTGTGCTCTATTTTATACACCTGTCAGCAAACGGGTGTGGCTGAAATAGCCGAATCCACTAATTTGAAAGGGGTACTTTTGTAAATAGAGTATATTTCTGTTCTTTAGTGTTATTGTGTGCGTGTGTGTGTGCGAGTGTGTGTGCGAGTGTGTGTGCGAGTGTGTGTGTATTATTTCTGTTCTTCAGTGTTATGTCTCTCCTGCTCTCTGTTCTGTTTCCCTCTCTGACTTCCTACTTGATGACGTGTTTTCTGTTCCTGTTTCCTGTTCACTTCCTGTTCCCAGGCATCCCAGGGTCATCTATGTAGTTGGACCGGCCACAAAAAATAACCTAGCCCCCTACTCCTTAGCCCCCTACTCCTTAGCCCCCTACTCCCTAGCCCCCTACTCCCTAGCCCCTACTTGAAAAAAGTACTTTTCTAAGACTAAATAGACTAGAGGAAATGTCTGCTTTTCAAGGTAGGCTATTCCATGATGATTTTATTGTGCATCGCAAATATTCAACCAAGACTTGTAAGTACCTGGTTTGCATACCCATTCTTGCCTTAGCATTTCCTGGTTGATATCATAACCTGGGACATCTTTCGTACCCCTAGCTCCGTGGGTCTTCACTCCACACAACAGCCAGCGTTTTGAGAGCTGAGCGCTCTCTCTGACCAACCTGGACTCAGGGGTAGGCGTAACATAGTAAATATACATTCGGGACACTCTCAATTCATACGATATGTTATGGTATGTAATTCATTTGTAGATGTCCAACATCCATTTCGTACAATATGTTACGAATTTGCAAAACGTATGATATGTCACAAATCCCATTTTGTTGTGGCTAACGTTAGCTAGGCTAGGGGTTAAGGTTCAGGATAAGAGTTAGGTTTAAGGGTTAGGGGAAGGGTTAGCTAACATGCTAAGTATTTGCAAATGTAGCTAAAATGTAGCATGTGTTTGCAAAGTTGCTAAAGAGCTTAGGGTTGCTAGATGTTCGTGTTAAATGCCCACCCATCCATCCCGACCAACCACCATTGTTTCCTTTTTGCCTGTAGGAACCTTCAGTCTTACGTAACCATACCAAACGTAACATATCATACTAATTTCAGTGTCCCGGACTTACTTTTACTGTTGTTACGTCTAGTCTATGAGACCAGGCTGCTCTGACTGACTGATATGTGGTGCAGCGCATGTGTGATAAATAATTGCCATAATGAACAAATATCTTTCTGGAATCCATCCATCTGTTTTTTTTTTTTTAATCAATTATATCTCCTAGATAAAAAAATTATATATATATATAATAAATATATATATAGCATTATAACAGTATTTCTTTGACATGCCCAAGCTGGTCACCGACAGGGAGGATCTGGCTTCCGGAAAGCTCCACTGTATGTAGAGCCCCGACACAGACAGACACACAGGGGCATTCCCCTGCCGTTGTTCCCTCTTCAGAAAGGTGGTTTGTTTCTGGTCGATTTGCACATTTCCTGTTTGGTTAAATCATGATTGATCGTACGTAACCAGGTCAAATATATTCCCTGGCACCGATGCGATCAATTCAAATGTTTGTCCCACTGCCAAGTAAAATCTGTTTTGGCCGCCGCAGTATTGAACCCTGGGCCCCTACTCGCTAGCCCCCTACCGCCTACTGCCAACACCCTAGGCAATTGAAAGGGTTGGATAGGTATAGGCTAGGTGAAATTGCTCCCATCTATCCAAATCCTTTCACAGGATTAGGGGGTAGGGATAGAGGAGAGGTGTCTAGGGGCTAGGGATAGAGGAGAGGTGTCTAGGGGCTAGGGATAGAGGAGAGGTGGCTAAGGGTTAGGGATAGAGGAGAGGTGGCTAGGGGCTAGGGATAGAGGAGAGGTGTCTAGGGGCTAGGGATAGAGGAGAGGTGGCTAGGGGCTAGGGATAGAGGAGAGGTGTCTAGGGGCTAGGGATAGAGGAGAGGTGTCTAGGGGCTAGGGATAGAGGAGATGTGTCTAGGGGCTTGGGATAGAGGAGAGGGGGCTAGGGATAGAGGAGAGGTGGCTAGGGGCTAGGGATAGAGGAGAGGTGTCTAGGGGCTAGGGATAGAGGAGAGGTGTCTAGGGGCTAGGGATAGAGGAGAGGTGTCTAGGGGCTAGGGATAGAGGAGAGGGGGCTAGGGATAGAGGAGAGGTGGCTAGGGGCAAGGGATAGAGGAGAGGGGGCTAGGGATAGAGGAGAGGTGTCTAGGGGCTAGGGATAGAGGAGAGGTGTCTAGGGGTTAGGGATAGAGGAGAGGTGGCTAGGGGCTAGAGATAGAGGAGAGGTGTCTAGGGGCTACGGGCTGTGTCTGGACAGGCTCGTGTTTCCTTGGTTGGTTGGAAAGAGGGGTCGTAGAGTGCATCGTGTTACAATAAAGATGACAAGTCTTTTTTCAGTCCTAAATCATAACACAAAACATTTCTCCGTCTCTGTCTCAGTCTAGCTGGGGCGGGGGGGGGGGGGGGGGATTAAATATGGTGGTTATTTTTTCTGTCTCACTGGCAGTCTTGAAACAAATCTTTATTCTGCTATCATCCTGATTCAGTTCAGTTCTTTAACCTTTAACCTTAGACAGGTTTTGTTTGACTATGCTTCTACTCTCCAACATCCAGTTGTCTGGTTTCTCATAAGGCTTTGTTTTTGTTGTTGTTGTTGTTGTTGTTGTATACAGAGCATAGACTTTGAAGACTGTTGAGTGGTGCCCCCGTCAGGTCTGTATCAGTACTATTGAGTGGCGCCCCCGTAAGGCCTGTATCAGTACTGTTGAGTGGCGCCCCTGTCAGGTCTGTCTGTATCAGTACTGTTGAGTGGCGCCCCCGTAAGGTCTGTATCAGTACTGTTGAGTGGTGCCCCATCAGGTCTGTATCAGTACTGTTGAGTGGCGCCCCCATCAGGTCTGTATCAGTACTGTTGAGTGGCGCCCCCATCAGGTCTGTATCAGTACTGTTGAGTGGTGCCCCATCAGGCCTGTATCAGTACTGTTGAGTGGTGCCCCATCAGGTCTGTATCAGTACTGTTGAGTGGTGCCCCCGTCAGGCCTGTATCAGTACTGTTGAGTGGTGCCCCATCAGGTCTGTATCAGTACTGTTGAGTGGTGCCCCATCAGGTCTGTATCAGTACTGTTGAGTGGCGCCCCCATCAGGTCTGTATCAGTACTGTTGAGTGGCGCCCCCATCAGGTCTGTATCAGTACTGTTGAGTGGCGCCCCCATCAGGTCTGTATCAGTACTGTTGAGTGGTGCCCCATCAGGCCTGTATCAGTACTGTTGAGTGGTGCCCCCGTCAGGCCTGTATCAGTACTGTTGAGTGGTGCCCCATCAGGTCTGTATCAGTACTGTTGAGTGGCGCCCCCATCAGGTCTGTATCAGTACTGTTGAGTGGCGCCCCATCAGGTCTGTATCAGTACTGTTGAGTGGTGCCCCTGTCAGGTCTGTATCAGTACTGCAGCGTTGTGCTGACTACAGCCCAGCCAGAAACATGTGTAGTGTCCCTCTTGCCTGCCAATCCATTACCCACAACTGTTTTCTAGGTGGAAACCAGACACTGATTTAGAAAAACAAGGACAAACACCAGCAGACACTGGAGTGGTCCGTCCCCCTGGTCCGTCCCCCTGGTCCGTCCCCCTGGTCCGTCCCTCTGGTCCGTCCTCCTGGTCCGTCCCCCTGGTCCGTCCCTCTGGTCCGTCCCCCTGGTCCTTACCTCTGGTCCGTCCCCCTGGTCCGTCCCCCTGGTCCGTCCCCCTGGTCCGTCCCCCTGGTCCGTCCCCCTGGTCCTTACCTCTGGTCCCCCTGGTCCGTCCCCCTGGTCCGTCCCCCTGGTCCTTACCTCTGGTCCCCCTGGTCCGTCCCCCTGGTCCGTCCCCCTGGTCCGTCCCCCTGGTCCGTCCCTCTGGTCCGTCCTCCTTATCCTTACCTCTGGTCCCTGGTCCCCCTGGTCCGTCCTCCTGGTCCGTCCTCCTGGTCCGTCCCCCTGGTCCGTCCCCCTGGTCCGTCCTCCTGGTCCGTCCCTCTGGTCCGTCCCTCTGGTCCGTCCCTCTGGTCCGTCCTCCTGGTCCGTCCTCCTGGCCCGTCCCCCTTGTCCGTCCCCCTGGTCCGTCCTCCTGGTCCGTCCCCCTGGTCCGTCCCCCTGGTCCGTTCCCCTGGTCCGTCCTCCTGGTCCTTACCTCTGGTCCCCCTGGTCCGTCCCCCTGGTCCTTACCTCTGGTCCTTACCTCTGGTCCCTGGTCCCTCTGGTCCTTACCTCTGGTCCCTGGTACCTCTGGTCCCTGGTCCCTCTGGTCCGTCCCCCTGGTCCGTCCCCCTGGTCCGTCCCCCTGGTCCGTCCTCCTGGTCCGTCCCCCTGGTCCGTCCCCCTGGTCCGTCCCCCTGGTCCGTCCCCCTGGTCCGTCCCCCTGGTCCGCCCCTCTGGTCCGCCCCTCTGGTCCTTACCCATGGTCCGTCCTCCTGGTCCTTACCTCTGGTCTCTGGTCCCCCTGGTCCGTCCCGCTGGTCCTTACCTCTGGTCTATCCCCCCTCTGTGTGTGTGAGATCTGTTGGGATGCACTCAGAGCAGCGAACACACCCGACATGTCTGATTCCTCCTCCTCTCTCTGTGTGTGTGTGTGTGTGTGTGTGTGTGTGTGTGTGTGTGTGTGTGTGTGTGTAGGTGAGTGATCTGTTGGGATGCACTGAGAGCAGCGAGGTCACCTGGGACACACCTGACATGGAGGTCAAGGGTCATCTCATCTCAGTACCTGGTGAGGAAATAAAACATGTATTTTATATACCTAATTTAGCGATAGCAATTTTAGTTTTTAGTGAAAGAATGTATAGCCATGTTTGATCAACACTTAGCATGTCATCTCCTTCTTCTGTGTGTTGTGTAGACCTGCTGGGTGGCAGTCCGGAGGCTGTTGAAAGGATGACAGAACTACAGGAGAGAAGACGCAGTCTCGAGACTCTACTGAATAGCAGACTGGCTGAGCTACGGAGAGTCTGTCTGCAGGAGGCGGTCAGTACACGTACTCACAGCCAAATACTGATGACTAGTTTGTCACGTTTCCTTCTGGTACACGTACTCACAGCCAAATACTGACGACTAGTATGTCATGTTTCCTTCTGGTACACGTACTCACAGCCAAATACTGATGACTAGTTTGTCACGTTTCCTTCTGGTACACGTACTCACAGCCAAATACTGACGACTAGTATGTCATGTTTCCTTCTGGTACACGTACTCACAGCCAAATACTGACGACTAGTATGCCACGTTTCCTTCTGGTACACGTACTCACAGCCAAATACTCAGGACTAGTATGTCACGTTTCCTTCTGGTACACGTACTCACAGCCAAATACTGGCGACTAGTTTGTCACGTTTCCTTCTGGTACACGTACTCACAGCCAAATACTGACGACTAGTATGTCACGTTTCCTTCTGGTACATGTACTCACAGCCAAATACTGACGACTAGTATGTCACGTTTCTTTCTGGTAATGTTCCGTGTCTGTTTGTCCTGTCCAGGACCTGACTATAACAGGAGTTGACAAGAGAGCTTCCTGGTGATTTATCTTGTTAATGTGGTGTATTCGTCTATAACAGGAGAGCTTCCTGGTGATTTATCTTGTTAATGTGGTGTATTCGTCTATAACAGGAGTTGACAGGAGAGCTTCCTGGTGATTTATCTTGTTAATGTGGTGTATTCGTCTATAACAGGAGAGCTTCCTGGTGATGTATCTTGTTAATGTGGTGTATTCGTCTATAACAGGAGAGCTTCCTGGTGATGTATCTTGTTAATGTGGTGTATTCGTCTATAACAGGAGTTGACAGGAGAGCTTCCTGGTGATTTATCTTGTTAATGTGGTGTATTCGTCTATAACAGGAGAGCTTCCTGGTGATTTATCTTGTTAATGTGGTGTATTCGTCTATAACAGGAGAGCTTCCTGGTGATTTATCTTGTTAATGTGGTGTATTCGTCTATAACAGGAGTTGACAGGAGAGCTTCCTGGTGATTTATCTTGTTAATGTGGTGTATTCGTCTATAACAGGAGAGCTTCCTGGTGATTTATCTTGTTAATGTGGTGTATTCGTCTATAACAGGAGAGCTTCCTGGTGATGTATCTTGTTAATGTGGTGTATTCGTCTATAACAGGAGAGCTTCCTGGTGATTTATCTTGTTAATGTGGTGTATTCGTCTATAACAGGAGTTGACAGGAGAGCTTCCTGGTGATTTCCCCCTGGAGGCTGGGGAGAGACGCCCCAACGTACGCCGTCGGGCCGGATCCTACCGCCACGGACCCAAGACTATTATAAAGACAGAGGTAAAAGAGGATTTGAATATTACCACACAGACTGATACATTCTACTCAGAAAGCAGAACACCCCCCCCCCCCCCTCCTAATTTAACCTAATTTAACCTGTTATCCCTCTGATCATTTTTCAGATCAAATCAAATGTATTTACAGTGCCTTGCGAAAGTATTCAGCTCCCTTGAACTTTGCGACCTTTTGCCACATTTCAGGCTTCAAACAAAGATATAAAACTGTATTTTTTTGTGAAGAATCAACAACAAGTGGGACACAATCATGAAGTGGAACGACATTTATTGGATATTTCAAACTTTTTTAACAAATCAAAAACTGAAAAATTGGGCGTGCAAAGTTATTCAGCCCCCTTAAGTTAATACTTTGTAGCGCCACCTTTTGCTGCGATTACAGCTGTAAGTCGCTTGGGGTATGTCTCTATCAGTTTTGCACATCGAGAGACTGACATTTTTTCCCATTCCTCCTTGCAAAACACCTCGAGCTCAGTGAGGTTGGATGGAGAGCATTTGTGAACAGCAGTTTTCAGTTCTTTCCACAGATTCTCGATTGGATTCAGGTCTGGACTTTGACTTGGCCATTCTAACACCTGGATATGTTTATTTTTGAACCATTCCATTGTAGATTTTGCTTTATGTTTTGGATCATTGTCTTGTTGGAAGACAAATCTCCGTCCCAGTCTCAGGTCTTTTGCAGACTCCATCAGGTTTTCTTCCAGAATGGTCCTGTATTTGGCTCCATCCATCTTCCCATCAATTTTAACCATCTTCCCTGTCCCTGCTGAAGAAAAGCAGGCCCAAACCATGATGCTGCCACCACCATGTTTGACAGTGTTGCTTTTACGCCAAACATAACGTTTTGCATTGTTGCCAAAAAGTTCAATTTTGGTTTCATCTGACCAGAGCACCTTCTTCCACATGTTTGGTGTGTCTCCCAGGTGGCTTGTGGCAAACTTTAAACAACACTTTTTATGGATATCTTTAAGAAATGGCTTTCTTCTTGCCACTCTTCCATAAAGGCCAGATTTGTGCAATATACGACTGATTGTTGTCCTATGGACAGAGTCTCCCACCTCAGCTGTAGATCTCTGCAGTTCATCCAGAGTGATCATGGGCCTCTTGGCTGCATCTCTGATCAGTCTTCTCCTTGTATGAGCTGAAAGTTTAGAGGGACGGCCAGGTCTTGGTAGATTTGCAGTGGTCTGATACTCCTTCCATTTCAATATTATCGCTTGCACAGTGCTCCTTGGGATGTTTAAAGCTTGGGAAATCTTTTTGTATCCAAATCCGGCTTTAAACTTCTTCACAACAGTATCTCCGACCTGCCTGGTGTGTTCCTTGTTCTTCATGATGCTCTCTGCGCTTTTAACGGACCTCTGAGACTATCACAGTGCAGGTGCATTTATACGGAGACTTGATTACACACAGGTGGATTGTATTTATCATCATTAGTCATTTAGGTCAACATTGGATCATTCAGAGATCCTCACTGAACTTCTGGAGAGAGTTTGCTGCACTGAAAGTAAAGGGGCTGAATAATTTTGCACGCCCAATTTTTCAGTTTTTGATTTGTTAAAAAAGTTTGAAATATCCAATAAATGTCGTTCCACTTCATGATTGTGTCCCACTTGTTGTTGATTCTTCACAAAAAAAATACAGTTTTATATCTTTATGTTTGAAGCCTGAAATGTGGCAAAAGGTCGCAAAGTTCAAAGGGGCCGAATACTTTCGCAAGGCACTGTATATAGCCCTTCGTACATCAGCTGATATCTCAAAGTGCTGTACAGAAACCCAGCCTAAAACCCCAAACACCAAGCAATGCAGGTGTAGAAACACGGTGGCTAGGAAAAAAACTCCCTAGAAAGGCCAAAACCTAGGAAGAAACCTAGAGAGGAACCAGGCTATGTGGGTTGGCCAGTCCTCTTCTGGCTGTGCCGGGTGGAGATTATAACAGAACATGGCCAAGATGTTCAAATGTTCATAAATGACCAGCATGGTCGAATAATAATAAGGCAGAACAGTTGAAACTGGAGCAGCAGCACGGCCAGGTGGACTGGGGACAGCAAGGAGTCATCATGTCAGGTAGTCCTGGGGCATGGTCCTAGGGCTCAGGTCCTCCGAGAGAGAGAAAGAAAGAGAGAATTAGAGAGAGCATACTTAAATTCACACAGGACACCGAATACAGGTGGTAAGATGCATTGTAGGATGAGAGACCGTTGAGAGACAGCACAATCTCGTTTTTGTACCGCTACGAGAATGGTAGTGAACGGTGAATGTGACGACAAAATAAACTAAATGAACCCATCTTCTGATGTGTAGGAGGAGGTGTGTCAGAGGAAGCCGAAGAAGGCGCTGTTCAGCGGTGCCCTGAGACGCCGTGTAGACTCTGATCAGCACCCGGCGCACAGCAAGAGGACTGTGCACAGAGGATGTCACACGGGTAATAACTTACCACCTTTTACTGTGACTGGTTGAAATACACACAGGTAAAAATGCTAACCTCTCCTGTTATTGTAATGGTGAGAGGTTAGCATGTTTTGGGGGTATGATATAAAATGCTAACCTCCCCTGTTATTGTAATGGTGAGAGGTTAGCATGTCTTGGGGGTTTGATATAAAATGCTAACCTCCCCTGTTATTGTAATGGTGAGAGGTTAGCATGTCTTGGGGGTATGATATAAAACGCTAACCTCCCCTGTTATTGTAATGGTGAGAGGTTAGCATGTCTTGGGGGTATGATTTAAGATGCTAACCTCCCCTGTTATTGTAATGGTGAGAGGTTAGCATGTCTTGGGGGTTTGATATAAAACGCTAACCTCTCCTGTTATTGTAATGGTGAGAGGTTAGCATGTCTTGGGGGTATGATATAAAATGCTAACCTCCCCTGTTATTGTAATGGTGAGAGGTTAGCATGTCTTGGGGGTATGATATAAAATGCTAGCCTGTTATTGTAATGGTGAGAGATTAGCATGTTTTGGGGGTATGATATAAAATGCTAACCTCCTCTGTTGTTGTAATGGTGAAAGGTTAGCATGTCTTGGGGCTATGATATAAAATGCTAACCTCCCCTGTTATTGTAATAGTGAAAGGTTAGCATGTCTTGGGGTTATGATATAAAATGCTAACTACCCCTGTTATTGTAATGGTGAAAGGTTAGCATGTCTTGGGGGTATGCTAACCTCCCCTGTTATTGTAATAGTGAAAGGTTAGCATGTCTTGGGGTTATGATATAAAATGCTAACTACCCCTGATATTGTAATGGTGAAAGGTTAGCATGTCTTGGGGGTTATGATATAAAATGCTAACCTCCCCTGTTATTGTAATGGTGAAAAGTTAGCATGTCTTGGGTGTATGATATAAAATGCTAACTACCCCTGTTATTGGTAATGGAGAGAGGTTAGCATGTCTTGGGGGTATGATATAAAATGCTAACTACCCCTGTTATTGTAATGGTGAAAGGTTAGCATGTCTTGGGGGTTTGATATTTGACCCTCTGTAACCTTCTCACTCCTCATTATTCACGATTCATTCAGGATTATCCGTAACCATGGCAGCATTCAAATTTAATGTAGATGTGTTTAGAAACATATTGTATTCTTGTTTACAGTGAAAGTGACTCCAAAATGACACGATACCTTTTATTCACCATTCTAAACTTTTGACTACTTTAATACACATGTAAGTGAATTTGTCGACTATGTACAAAAAGAACGGTTCACCCTATATTAATGAAAATACCCTCGAATTACAGCTAACAGTCTGCACTTCAACCTCGTAGTCATTGTTTGTTTTCAAATGCAAGCTTGTGACGTATAAAGGCTAAACAACCAAATGCTTCACTGTCCCAGTAATTACACTGTAGTTTTATATGCTTATGCCAAGTCTCCAGAATCCAGTCAGGAAACACACACACACACACACACACACACACACACACACACACACACACACACACAATCACACACACACACACACACACAATCACACACACACACACACACACACACACAAATACATACATACAGAGCCACACACACACACACACAATCACACACACACAATCACACACACACAATCACACACACACACACATACATACAGAGCCACACACACACATACATACAGAGCCACACACACACACACACACACAGTCACACACACACACACACAATCACACACACACACACACACAATCACACACACACACAATCACACACACACACACACACACACACACAGGTAGCACTTAGGAATGGATCAGAGGATTATGATGTCATGGCTGCACTGTGGGAACCGTGTGTGTGTGTGTGTGTGTGTGTGTTTAATACCGTGGTTGTTAGATTCCTTAGGAACTCAGGTTCCTCTTCCATGCCTGGAAAAAAACCAAACCACTGACCCTGGAAAGGCAGAGACAGACTGGGGGAGATAGAAAGGGAGGGAGGGTGGACATTGTTACAGAGGAGAGGAGGAAGTCCGGAACAGTCTCGTTATTACTGGGCTGACACACACACACACACACACACACGATGTCCAGGGAAAGCACATGGAGGCATGGTGGACAGACAGAGAACAATGCTACCAGTTATGTAACTACCACCTGACTCACTCTACCATGGGCACTCGGAAATGGCACCCTATTCCCTATTTAGTGCACTACTTTTGGCCAGACTGTGTTTTAGTGCACTACTTTTGGCCAGACTGTGTTTTAGTGCACCACTTTTGGCCAGACTGTGTTTTAGTGCACTACTTTTGGCCACACTGTGTTTTAGTGCACCACTTTTGGCCAGACTGTGTTTTAGTGCACTACTTTTGGCCACACTGTGTTTTAGTGCACCACTTTTGGCCAGACTGTGTTTTAGTGCACCACTTTTGGCCAGACTGTGTTTTAGTGCACTACTTTTGGCCACACTGTGTTTTAGTGCACTACTTTTGGCCAGACTGTGTTTTAGTGCACTACTTTTGGCCACACTGTGTTTTAGTGCACTACTTTTGGCCAGACTGTGTTTTAGTGCACTACTTTTGGCCAGACTGTGTTTTAGTGCACTACTTTTGGCCACACTGTGTTTTAGTGCACTACTTTTGGCCACACTGTGTTTTAGTGCACTACTTTTGGCCAGACTGTGTTTTAGTGCACTACTTTTGGCCACACTGTGTTTTAGTGCACTACTTTTGGCCACACTGAGTTTTAGTGCACTACTTTTGCCCACACTGAGTTTTAGTGCACTACTTTTGCCCACACTGAGTTTTAGTGCACTACTTTTGGCCACACTGAGTTTTAGTGCACTACTTTTGCCCACACTGAGTTTTAGTGCACTACTTTTGACCACACTGAGTTTTAGTGCACTACTAAATAGAGAAGTGTGTGCTGTACTCAGATGCAGCCCTTGTGACGGTGTGTACACGGAGAGCACAGGGTGAGGGCTGAATCTTACCGGAGATACACAGAGCAATTCTAATGTCAATCGTGGACTGATTCTTATAGGGGATATGCATGGAAATGTGACTCATGTCACAAGGCACAGATTTCAGGTTAAGATTTAGATATTTAGATATAAGGGACAGTGTGTGAAGTTATATGGTGCAATCTGACTATGTTGAAATCTGACTTTGTGTGTGTGTGTGTATTCCTCCACAGATGACACGGTGAACTCCGAGAGCAGCTCCACGTCTGATTCTACAGGGGACCATGACAACGGTAAGACAATAGGAAGATCCTAGTCATGCTAACACAGTACATGCTAGTCATGCTAACACAGTTCATGCTAACATAGTAGATCCTAGTAATGTTAAATACAGTACAACCTAGTCATGTTAACACAGTACATCCTAGTCATGCTAACACAGTACATCCTAGTCATGTTAACACAGTACATCCTAGTCATGCTAACACAGTACATCCTAGTCATGTTAACAGAGTACATCCTAGTCATGCTAACACAGTACATGCTAGTCATGCTAACACAGTACATGCTAGTCATGCTAACACAGTACATGCTAGTCATGCTAACACAGTAGATCCTAGTCATGTTAAATACAGTACAGCCTAGTCATGCTAACACAGTACATGCTAGTCATGCTAACACAGTACATGCTAGTCATGCTAACACAGTACATCCTAGTCATGTTAACACAGTACATCCTAGTCATGTTAACAGAGTACATCCTAGTCATGCTAACACAGTACATGCTAGTCATGCTAACACAGTACATGCTAGTCATGCTAACACAGTAGATCCTAGTCATGTTAAATACAGTACAGCCTAGTCATGCTAACACAGTACATGCTAGTCATGCTAACACAGTACATGCTAGTCATGCTAACACAGTAGATCCTAGTGATGCTAACACAGTACATCCTAGTCATGCTAACACAGTAGATCCTAGTCATGTTAAATACAGTACAGCCTAGTCATGCTAACACAGTACATGCTAGTCATGCTAACACAGTACATCCTAGTCATGCTAACACAGTACATCCTGCAAAGGTTTACTTTCAGTCCTCACCAAACTTTCATCCGTCTCTGTCTTTTCTCTCGCTCGCCTCTCTGTCTCTAGATGAGTCTTCGGGTGTGGCCCCTGACTGCCTGTCCCCGTCTCGGCCCCGGCTGGCCCCTGGTAACGGTAATGGGAGCAGCAGTAGTCCAGACAGCAGGCTGTGTAGGAAGCTTTCTCCTGTTGAGATCTATTATGCGATGAGGACCACCACGCAACCCAACTCACTGGCCCTCTCTGCCAGGTACTGCTGCAGCTACACACTATCTCTGACCTAATGGCAATCGTTCACATGTATTTTCAAATGTCATACTGTGTAATTGTACAAAGTAAATTAATAAGTTACTGTTTGTACAAACTGATGATACAAACTAGTCAGTACAAACTGATGATACAAACTAGTCAGTACAAACTGATGATACAAACTAGTCTGTACAAACTGATGATACAAACTAGTCTGTACAAACTGATGATACAAACTAGTCTGTACAAACTGATGATACAAACTAGTCTGTACAAACTGATGATACAAACTAGTCAGTACAAACTGATGTACAAAAACAATTAGGAACCCCTTCCTAATATATGAGTTGCAGACCCTTTTTGCTCTCAGAACAGCCTCAATTCGTCAGGGAACTCTACAGGGATGCTGACCCATGTTGAATCCAATGCTTTCCCACAGTTGTGTCAAGTTGGCTGGTTGTGGATCTGTACTCCGAATAGTTCGTTCCATCTCATCCCACAGACGCTCAATTGGATGGAGACTTGTTGACTGGGCAGGCCACTGCAGTAAGCTGGAATTCACTGTGATGATCGTGGAACCATTCCTGGTGCCATGGGGCATTATTAGATGGATACACTGCTGCCATGAAAGGATGCACCTGATTGGCTACGATGTTCAGATGTCCTTTGGTATTTAAACGTTGCACCACTTTTATCAAAGGTGCCCAATGTGTGCCATGAAAACACGCCCCACACCATCACACCACCGCCACCACCGCCACCAGCCTGCAATGTTGACACGGATGTATGTATGTACTCGTGGTTTTCTCCATACCTTAGTCCTCCCATCAGCGTGAAACAGCAGAAACGGGAGTATTCGTCAGACCAGATCATGTTTTTCACATCCTCCAGTGTTTTCGTTCCTCAGCCCAATGCAATCACCGTTTATTTTTTATCTTGTTTTGCTGAAAGAAGTGGAACTCTGGTCGTCAGCTGCCATACCGTTACCGCGTTCACGTTAACGTACGGACAAGTTGTGCATTCTTTCATTGGGTCTCACCAATGTTGTACTGGACTGTCAGTTGACTAACTGTAGCCTGGCTGTTGCTCTGCACAATTCGTGTGGTGGACCAATCTTTGATACACACCGGGAAACTGTTGAGCCTGAAAAACCCAGCAGCGTTGCAGTTCTTGACACACTTAAGCCGGTGCACCTGGCACCTACTACCATACCCAGTTCAAAGGCACTTAAATATTTTGTCTTACCCATTCACCCTCTGAATGGCATAGATACACAATCCATGTCCCAGTTTGTCTCAAGGCTTAAAAATCCTTCTTTAACCCAGTCTCCTCCCCCTTCATCTACACTGATTGAAGTGGATTTAACAGGTGACATCCATAAGGGATCAGAGGCTTTCACCTGGATTCACCTGGTCAGTCTATGTCATGGAATGAGAAGGTGTTCCTAATGTTTTGTCCACTCAGTGTATAATAGGTTTTCTTTCTTCTTCAAAAGTTCCTGTAAACCACTGATACACAGGAAGAGCGATGTTGTCTCCTACAGAATCTACGGCCCAGTTTCATACATTCTGACCAGGAAGAGCGACGTTGTCTCCTACAGAATCTACGGCCCAGTTTCATACATTCTGACCAGGAAGAGCGATGTTGTCTCCTACAGAATCTACGGCCCAGTTTCATACATTCTGACCAGGAAGAGCGATGTTGTCTCCTACAGAATCTACGGCCCAGTTTCATACATTCTGACCAGGAAGAGCGATGTTGTCTCCTACAGAATCTATGGCCCAGTTTCATACATTTTAACCAGGAAGAGCGATGTTGTCTCCTACAGAATCTACGGCCCAGTTTCATACATTCTGACCAGGAAGAGCGATGTTGTCTCCTACAGAATTTACGGCCCAGTTTCATACATTCTGACCAGGAAGAGGGACGTTGTCTCCTACAGAATTTATGGCCCAGTTTCATACATTCTGACCAGGAAGAGCGACGTTGTCTCCTACAGAATTTATGGCCCAGTTTCATACATTCTGACCAGGAAGAGCGATGTTGTCTCCTACAGAATTTACGGCCCAGTTTCATATATTCTAACCAGGAAGAGCGATGTTGTCTCCTACAGAATTTACGGCCCAGTTTCATATATTCTGACCAGGAAGAGCGATGTTGTCTCCTACAGAATCTATGGCCATAGTTTCATACATTCTGACCAGGAAGAGCGATGTTGTCTCCTACAGAATTTACGGCCCAGTTTAATACATTCGAACCAGGAAGAGCGATGTTGTCTCCTACAGAATCTATGGCCTAGTTTCATACATTCTGACCAGGAAGAGCGATGTTGTCTCCTACAGAATTTACGGCCCAGTTTCATACATTCTAACCAGGAAGAGCGACGTTGTCTCCTACAGAATTTACGGCCCAGTTTCATACATTCTAACCAGGAAGAGCGATGTTGTCTCCTACAGAATTTACGGCCCAGTTTCATACATTCTAACCAGGAAGAGCGATGTTGTCTCTTACAGAATTTACGGCCCAGTTTCATACATTCTAACCAGGAAGAGCGATGTTGTCTCCTACAGAATTTACGGCCCAGTTTCATACATTCTAACCAGGAAGAGCGATGTTGTCTCCTACAGAATCTATGGCCCAGTTTCATACATTCTAACCTCCTAGATATGTCCTGTCTTGAGACTGTGGTATGTTGTAGTCCTAATGCAGAGTCTTGCTGTGTGTGTCGTACTCTTCCCAGAAGCAATATGGAGGGGAGGAGTGTACCTACCACACCCCTCCTCGCTAGGAACGGACCAACAGGTGTCCACAACCACATCAGGTGAGCTGAAGTCTTAAACTGTACAACTAACCCTAAACCAACAGGTGTTCACAACCACATCAAGTGATCTGAAGTCTTAAACTGTACAACTAACCCTAAACCAACAGGTGTTCACAACCACATCAAGTGATCTGAAGTCTTAAACTGTACAACTAACCCTAAACCAACAGGTGTTCACAACCACATCAGGTGATCTGAAGTCTTAGGCCTAGATTCAATCAGATTAAGCATTAACCCGGTAACAGCAGACGCGTAGCAGATGTTTTGGAAATGTCTGAGATGGAACTGTGTTGGAGCCGGTCAAATCGGTCAGCAGCTGCTCTTGTGATCATTGTCACACGAAGCCACACCCGCCCCTCTCAAGTTAGAAGTTCCCGAGCAAGAAAGTGTATGCTATTTAGAATAATAATAATAAAAATCATTCAGCTAAATATTGAGGATTTCTGTCAGCCTAATCGAGGTGTAGATCACATCTGTACGGGATTTCTGTTACTGTGACTCCGTGCAGCCAATGGCAATGCCCGCTTTAGGTGCAAATGGCGGGAGCCAGTTGTGGATTTGACAGCTCTTAACACATTTCCATCTCCGATATCCGCTGTGCGGATGTCAGCTGAAGCAGATCTGATTAAATAGAGTCCTTAATTTATAAAACTAACCCTAACCCACTAGTGTCCAAAATCACTTCAGGTGAGCTGCTATATACACACACTGGAGCTATACGTCTGGATCTCAGAGAGGATTCTTCTTCTTTTTGTTCTCCTCCTCCTCCCTGTTTTTATTTTCAATGGTTTAAATACCTGTTTTTTGTATCTCTTTCCTTTTCCAGGTCAGCTATATCCACAGTGACTACTACCAAGCAGTGGTCAGACAATCCAGAGGTGACCCAGGTGGTTCCTCATCAGTCTCAGGTCAGCGGCCACTCCCCTGGCCCCTCCTCTGGCCCCCCGTCAGGGTCCTATGAGCAGGGAGGAGGAGGGGGAGGCGGAGTTTACAGTGATATCCTGATGGACTATGTATGGGGGAAGCAGCAGCAGCAGCAGAGACAGGTCCAACAGGTCCATGGCAATGGAAAGTTCCTTTCCTCCGTTCCTGTACCTCCTCCTCCTCACTTCAACGGCTACCCCCACCCCCAGGGACATCTCCCAGGGCCCCAGCACGTCTCTGGGGGCCCGCCAGCCTACTCCAGCCCCCTGATGCTCCGGGGGAAACTTGGAGAGCCACGCCGGGTCAAGGTAACCCGTACCAAGTCCTGTGGTCCATTCATCCCTCTCCAGCACCACCAGAATGAGGTACTCCACTTCTCCTCTTACACTTCCTCCTCTTCTGACCCTCCTCTTCCTCCCACCTCCTCCTCCTCCTCGACCGGGACCTCCACAGCTGCCCTGTACCCCCACCAGGGGTCTGGGGTTGAGTCCCAAAAGCACCAGCATGGGTCTGGATCGGGACCCGGTCTCAATCTCAACCACAACCACCAGCTCGGACCACCCCAGTACTCTGACTCCGTCACCCCAGACGACCCCATCCGCAGCCTACACAAGGCCCTGGCTCTGGAGGGCTTGAGGGACTGGTACCTGAGGAACAGCCTGGGTGGAGTGGCGGTGGGGGGGAAGGTACAGGGGCAGGACAACAGGGGGTCCCCCAGGAGGCGTACCACGAACTCCTTGCACGGGTCACACCCTCAGCATCTCCCACACCAGCCCCAGATCTACCAGGGAGACCGAGACAGAGACTACCCTCCATGCCACCTGCCACAGTCACAGACCTTCCACGGGCATCCACTACATGGCAGGTAGGTGTGGTTGGTATGTACAGTATGCTATGTCTGAGTGGTTGTTGTAAGTCAGTGTGTGTACGCTCTAATGTTCTGTCTCTCTGTCGTCCTCCGTTTGCTGCCAGAGGTACTTTATTACAATAGTAAGTCATAAATATTATTGACATTTAACATTTTATTATTAGGATTTTTCATTTCCTTTATTTATCTCACACTCTCTTTTCCATTCGCCGAGTGGACAGGGCGGTCAGGGAAATGAAAGGCGAAAGGGATTTTGCATCTTCGTCGACTCGACCCATTGTTCACCTGTTTTTGGAATACCGGATGGTCAAATGCTGACCCGTCTCCCAGGGGACTTTTCATCTGTTATCGTGACTGTTGTATACATTCCACCCCAGGACAACAAATATAACAAGCTAGGCACTTAAGCAAATGTACGAAACTATAAACAAGCAGGAAAACTTACATCCGGAGGCTGCCATTTCTTGTCGCCGGCGATTTTAATTCTGCGTCAGTAAGACACGTGATGCCCAACTACCATCAACACGTGTCCTTCACCACTAGGGGCAGTAAAGTCTTAGACCACTGTTACCCGACAAGGCCCTCCCTTGTGCACCATTCGGCGAATCAGATCCTGACTATATACTCATGCTTCCTGTTTACAAGCAGAAGTTCAAACAGGAAGTACCCGTGACACACTCAGTTGAGAAATGGTCATCAGAATCACATTGGAATATGTTCCCAGACTCTCCAGATAACATCGACGAGCTAACCACCTCCATCACCGGTTTCATAAGGAAACGCATCGGAGACGTTGTCCTACGGTGAAGTTTCGCTGGTTCTCCAATCAAAAGCCCTGGATTAACACAGAGGTTGTAGCTAAACTAAAGGACAGGGCTACCACACACAGAGCTACCGTAAACAACCCTGAGGATACCACACACAGAGCTATCCCAGACAACCCTGAGGATACCACACACAGAGCTACCGTAGACAACCCTGAGGATACCACACACAGAGCTACCGTAGACAACCCTGAGGATACCACACACAGAGCAACCGTAGACAACCCTGAGGCTACAGCTGAGGACAGGAACAAGTACCAGAAGTCCCTCTACGACCTCCTCAGAGTCATCAAATGAGCAAAATGACAATATAGGAACAAGGTGGAATCATATTACATAGGCTGCGACGCAGAGTTCAGAGGTTATAGTCCATTACGGATTAGAAAGGAAAGCCGTGATCTGCCCAACGACGCCTCTCTTCCAGATGAACTCAATGCATTTCATGCACGCTTCGACAATAACAACACCGTAAAGTGAGTGACGGCCCTCACCGACCCAGAGGACCAGGGGGATCACGCTCTCCGAGGCCAACTTGAGTAAGGTCTTTCAATCAGGTCAACACTTGCAGGGCCGGACGGTATTCCCAGAGCATGTTCTCAGAGCACATCACCTCCATCATCCAAGCCACTTTAGATCCACTCCAATTTGTATACCGCCCCAACATAGAATGACACAACCTCACTTGCACTCCACACTGCCCTCACCCATGCTAGATAAGAGGAATATCTATGTGAGAATGCTGTTCATTGACTACAGCTCAGCATTTAACACCATTGTCCCCTCCAAGCGTCTCACCAAGCTAAGGACCCTTTGACTGAACAGCTCCATCTGCAACTGGATCCTGGACTTCCTGACGGGCTGACCCCAGGTGGTGAGGGTAGGTAACAACCCATCTGCCATGCTGACCCTCGACACTGGAGTCCCCCAGGGGTGTGTGCTTAGTCCCCTCCTGTACTCCTTGTTCACCCACGACTGGCTGGCCACGCACGACTCCCAACACCATCATCAACTTTGCTGACGACCAAACAGTGGTTGGTCCTTATCAAAATCAAACGACGAGACAGCCTACAGGGAGGGGGTAAGTGACCTGGCACTCACACACACAGTTGTGAAGACGGCGGGACTCTTCCCCCTCAGGAAGTTGAAAAGATTTGGCATGGGCCCTCAAATCCTCAAAAACTACTACAGCTGCACCATTGATAACATCTTGACTGGCTGCATCACTGCTTGGTATGGCAACAGCACCGCCCTCGGTGGCATGGTGCTACAGAAGGTGATGCAGATAGCCCAGTACATCACTGGGGCCGAGCCCCCTGACATCCAGGACTTCTATGTCAGGCGGGTGTGAAACAAAGTCCCGGAAAATCATTAGACTCCAGCGACCCAAGTCATAGACTGTTCTCTCTGCTTCCGCACGGCAATCGGTACTGGAGCAACAAGTCTGACACCAACAGGCTCCTGAACAGCTTCTATCCCCTAACCATAAGACTGCTAAATAGCTAACAAAATGGCTACACTGACTATCTGAGATGACCTTTTGTATTTTATGAAATTGTTTTTTAATTCTGATAGATACGGATTCTGTGACACTGTTAGCTTTTTTCAGCTGGGACCGCAAGTTTGTGCCCCAGATTTCTGCTAAAACAGCACAACGGTTAGCGGTTACGCCGAGGAACTGAAGTAAAACTACAACATTATCTTGAACATCCTTGTTGGCACAGGGAAGAAAATAATCATCTCTGTGTTATTGAAGGGATTTGGAACGTTACAGCCGCATCGCTGCCCTTGACGAGTTTCCTGAAGAAACTTTTGCAAAGACAGGAATGTCTCCTTCTGTGACAATTTTGACTTGCTGTGGGAGCAACCAACACTCTTTAAAAGAGACTGGATTCACCCGAACCGCAGGGGTTCCAGAATTATTTCCATCAACATAGCGAACTGCTTAAGAGACTGGATTCACCCGAACCGCAGGGGTTCCAGAATTATCTCCATCAACATAGCGAACTGCTGAAGAGACTGACGGTGTGAGTTTGGCTCCAGTCCTCCTCCCATAATAAGACAACAGAGGACATGGAAATCCTAATTCTATCGTATTACATCCCGGAGAAATAGAAGTGCAGTCAATGTGATTAGCCTAATCTATCTTCCTTTGGCTGTTAGCACCAAGGGTATTGTCAGCAATAATCATATGCCCATAGAATTGAATTCCACTGTTTCCACTGAAACTGTTTGCCTTAGGGAAGAAGCCTACTCGGTACCATTGGCTCAAATGTAAAATGTCACTGGCATGTCTACCTCGGATCAGCCTCTTCAGAGTAGCAACAAACAAGCAATCCAGAAAAGAGACAATAAATAACCCATGTTAAAATATGTAGCCTGAGAAACATGGTTCATGAAATTGACTACTTACTAACACTTAAAAACATTCATATTCTGGCCGTCTCAGAAACATATTTGATGATTCCTTTGATGATGTAGTAGTATCTACAGTTGAAGTCGGACGTTTACATACACCTTAGCCAAATACATTTAAAGTCAATTCTTCACAATTCCTGACGTTTAATCCTAGTAAAAATTCCCTGTTTTAGGCCAGTTAGGATCACCACTTTATTTTAAGAATGCGAAATGTCAGAATAATAGCAGAGAGAATGATCTATTTCAGCTTTTATTTCTTTCATCACATTCCCAGTGGGTCAGAAGTTTACATACACTCAATTAGTATTTGGTAGCATTGCCTTTAAATTGTTTAACTTGAATCAAATGTTTCAGGTAGCCTTCCACAAGCTTCCCACAATAAGTTGGGTGAATTTTGTCCCATTCCTCCTGATAGAGCTGGTGTAACTGGGTCAGGTGTGTAGGCCTCCTTGCTCACACACACTTTTTCAGTTGTGCCCACAAATGTTCTATGGGATTGGAAGTACTTTGGAAGTATGCTTGGGGTCATTGTCCATTTGGAAGACCCATTTGCAACCACTGATGTCTTGAGATGTTGCTTCAATATATCCACATAATTTCCCCACCTCATGATGCCATCTATTTTTTAAGTGCACCAGTCCCTCCTGCAGCAAAACACCCCCACAACATGTTGCTGGCACCCAAGTGCTTCACGGTTGGGATGGTGTTCTTCGGCTTGCACTTTTCCTCCAAACATAACGATGGTCTTTATGGCCAAACAGTTTTTTGTTTCATCAGACCAGAGGACATTTCTCCAAAAAGTACGATCTTTGTCCCCATGTGCAGTTGCAAACCGTAGTCCGGCTTTTTTTATGGCAGTTTTGGAGCAGTGGATTCTTCCTTGCTGAGCGGCCTTTCATGTTATGTCGATATAGGACTCGTTTTACTGTGGATATAGATACTTTTGTACCAGTTCCCTCCAGCATCTTCACAAGGTCCTTTGCTGTTGTTCTGGGATTGATTTGCACTTTTCGCACAAGTGCGTTCATCTCTAGGAGACAGAACACGTCTCCTTCCTGAGTGGTATGACGGCTGCGTGGTCCCATGGTGTTTATACTTGCATACTATTGTTTGTACAGATGAACGTGGTACCTTCAGGCGTTTGGAAATTGCTCCCAAGGATGAACCAGACTTGTTGAGGTCTACAATGTTTTTTTCTGAGGTCTTGGCTGATTTATTTTGATTTCCCTATGATGTCAAGCAAAGAAGCACTGAATTTGAAGGTAAGCCTTGAAATACATCCACAGGTACACTCAAATTAGGTCAATTAGCCTATCAGAAGCTTCTAAAGCCATGACATATTTTTTGGATTTTTCCAATCTGTTTAAAGGCACAGTCAACGTAGTGTATGTAAACTTCTGACCCACTGGAATTGTGATACAGTGAATTATGTGTGAAATAGTGAAATAAATAATCTGTCTGTAAACAATTGTTGGAAAAATGACTTGTGTCATACACAAAGTAGATGTCCTAACTGACTTGCAAAACTATAGTTTGTTAACAAGACATTTGTGGAGTGGTTGAAAAATGAGTTTTAATGACTCAAACCTAAGTGTATGTAAACTTCTGACTTCAACTGTATACATGGTTCTAGAATATACAGGAAAGATAGACGATTCCTTTGATGATGCAGTAGTACCCATACATGGTTCTAGAATATACAGGAAAGATAGACGATTCCTTTGATGATGCAGTAGTACCCATACATGGTTCTAGAATATACAGGAAAGATAGGAAATATAGAGAAGTTGCTATAGACCTCCAAGTGCTAAAAGTCTGTTTTTGGACAATATGTGTGAAATGCTCGATGATGTATGTAATATGAACAGAGAATAATATTTTCTGGGTGACCTAACTATTGACTGGTTGTCAACCAGCTGTTCACACAAAAAAAGAAGCTTCAAACTATAACCAGTGTGCCTATAATATTGTTCAGGTTATCAGTCAACCTGCCAGGGTATTTACAAACAGAGCAGGAACTAAATCATTAACGTGTATTGATCACATCTTTATCTGCTGTAAAGCAGTATCCAGATCCATTAGATGTAGTGATCATAATATAACAGCCGTATCTAGAAAAACACTAAGTTCCAAAGGTGGGTCCTGATCATGCAATAAGTTCAGATTTTTATGTCGAAGATGTGAAAAATATTTGTTGTTCTGATGTGTAATGAGGAACAACTTGACGGCGCACTTTGGCGCTTCTTCCGGTTACTGATAGAAATGCACCCATCAGGAAACTGACTATCCCCGAGTGTTGGGCCAGTAACTGAAAGGTTGCTAGATCGAATCCCTAAGCTGACAAGGTACAAATCTGTCGTTCTGCCCGGCAGTTAACCCACTGTTCCTAGGACGTCATTGAAAATAAGAATTTGTTCTCAACTGACTTGCCTAGTTAAATAAAGGTAAAATGAGAACTTCCAAATCTCCATGGATAGAGGATGAATTGAAAAAAATGTATGGCTGAGAGGGATGAACCAAAGGGACAAGTAAGGACAAGCCACCTTGTACCAACAACCTGGATGGTAAATTGCTGAAGTTGGTAGCGGAATACTGTTTGCTACATCTTCAATTTAAGCCTAGAAGACGGTGTATACCCTCAGGCTCGGAGGGGGGCAAAGGTCATTCCGCTACCCAAGAAGCACCCTTTAATGGATCAAACAGCCGACCAATCAGCTTGTTGTTGCTTAGCAAACTTTTGGAAAAACAAATTGACAATGGACTGTCAGCATGCTTATAGAGAAGGGCAGTCGACACAAATGACTGATGATTGGTTGAAAGAAATTGATAATAATAAGATTGTGAGCTGTTTTGTTACATTTCAGTGCAGCTTTTGATATTCTTGATCATAACGTATTGCTGAAAAAAACATTTAATTTATTTTGTATTTCCATCCTCTGCCTTAGATAACTATCTAATAGGGTTTTCTTTAATGGAAGCCTCTCTAATGCAAATTTGGTTGAGTGTGGTATACCGCAGGGCAGCCAGTTAGGGCCATTATTGTTTTCTGTTTTTACTAATGACCCTCCACTGACCTTGAATAAAGCCTGTGCGTCTTTGTACGCCGATGACTCAACCGTATATATACGTCAGCTACGACAGTAAAATGTAAAACCTGTACTACTGCCCGGTTGTGTGGTCATGTGCGACAAAGAAGGACATAGGAAAATTGCAGTCCAGAACAGAGCAGCACATATTACACGTAGGTGTACATGGATGGCGAGTGTCAGCATGTTAAGCTCTCCCGGCTCAAAGTTGAGGAGAGATTGACTGCATCACTGTTGGTCTTTGTGCGAGGTGTTGATGGTACCAAACGGTCTGTTCAAGCAGTTGGCAACACAGTTCAGACACTCATCTGTACAACACAACACATTCAACCAGCGGTCTCTTCACAGTCCCCAGGTCCAGAACAGAGGCTTGGGGAAACACAGTATTAAATAGAGCCATGACTAAATGGAACTCTCTGTCACCAAAGATAGTTTAGTTTATTTTTGTTTTTTTACCTGATAAAAAAGCACCTTTATGGCACAACGGGGACTGTGAAGAGACAGACATTTTTTATAAATTATGTAGTGTTATGTATTGTATTATGTAGTGTTATGTAGTGTATTATGTAGTGTATTATGTAGTGTATTACGTAGGTAGGGTATTATGTAGTGTTATGTATTGTATTATGTAGTGTATTACGTAGGTAGGGTATTATGTAGTGTATTACGTAGGGTATTATGTAGTGTTATGTATTGTATTATGTAGTGTATCACGTAGGGTATTATGTAGTGTATTACGTAGGTAGGGTATTATGTAGTGTATTACGTAGGGTATTATGTAGTGTTATGTATTGTATTATGTAGTGTATCACGTAGGGTATAATGTAGTGTATTACGTAGTGTTATGTAGTGTATTACGTAGTGTTATGTATTGTATTACGTAGTGTATTACGTAGTGTTATGTAGTGTATTACGTAGTGTTATGTATTGTATTACGTAGTGTATTACGTAGTGTTATGTAGTGTATCACGTAGGGTATTATGTAGTATATTACGTAGTGTTATGTATTGTATTATGTAGTGTATTACGTAGTGTATTACGTAGTGTATTACGTAGTGTATCATGTAGGGTATTATGTAGTGTATTACGTAGTGTTATGTAGTATATTACGTAGTGTATTACGTAGTGTTATGTATTGTATTATGTAGTGTATTACGTAGTGTTATGTAGTATATTACGTAGTGTATTACGTAGTGTTATGTAGTATATTACGTAGTGTATTACGTAGTGTTATGTATTGTATTATGTAGTGTTATGTATTGTATTATGTAGTGTTATGTATTGTATTACGTAGTGTTATGTATTGTATTACGTAGTGTTATGTATTGTATTACGTAGTGTTATGTATTGTATTACGTAGTGTTATGTATTGTATTACGTAGTGTTATGTATTGTATTACGTAGTGTTATGTATTGTATTACGTAGTGTTATGTATTGTATTATGTAGTGTATTATGTAGTGTTATGTAGTATATTACGTAGTGTTATGTAGTATATTACGTAGTGTATTACGTAGTGTTATGTAGTGTATTACGTATGGTATTATGTAGTATATTATGTAGTGTTATGTATGTATACCATATAGGGTATATGGTATGCTGACCCTGTATATAGTATGCTGACCCTGTATATGGTATGCTGACCCTGTAGACAGTATGCTGACCCTGTATTCAGTATGCTGACCCTGTATACAGTATGCTGACCCTGTAAATAGTATATAGTATGCTGACCCAGTATACAGTATGCTGACCCTGTATTCAGTATGCTGACCCTGTAAATAGTATATAGTATGCTGACCCAGTATACAGTATGCTGACCCTGTAAAGAGTATACAGTATGCTGACCCGGTATATAGTATGACCCTGTGCATATCGTATGCTGACCCTGTATACAGTATGCTGACCCTGTAGACAGTATGCTGACCCTGTAGACAGTATGCTAACCCTGTGTATATAGTATGCTGACCCTGTATATAGTATCCTGACCCTGTGTATATAGTATGCTGACCCTGTATATAGTATCCTGACCCTGTATACAGTATGCTGACCCTGTATATAGTATATTGTATAGTATATTGTATGCTGACCCTGTAGACAGTATGCTGACCCTGTGTATATAGTATGCTGACCCTGTATATAGTATCCTGACCCTGTATACAGTATGCTGACCCTGTGTATATAGTATCCTGACCCTGTATATAGTATCCTGACCTTGTGTATATAGTATCCTGACCCTGTATATAGTATCCTGACCCTGTATACAGTATGCTGACCCTGTATACAGTATGCTGACCCTGTATATAGTATGCTGACCCTGTATATAGTATGCTGACCCTGTATATAGTATGCTGACCCTGTATATAGTATCCTGACCCTGTATATAGTATCCTGACCCTGTATACAGTATGCTGACCCTGTATACAGTATGCTGACCCTGTATATAGTATGCTGACCCTGTATATAGTATCCTGACCCTGTATTCAGTATGCTGACCCTGAATACAGTATGCTGACCCTGTATACTGTATGCTGACCCTGTATATAGTATGCTGACCCTGTATATAGTATCCTGACCCTGTATTCAGTATGCTGACCCTGAATACAGTATGCTGACCCTGTATACAGTATGCTGACCCTGTATACAGTATGCTGACCCTGTATACAGTATGCTGACCCTGTAGACAGTATGCTGACCCTGTAGACAGTATGCTGACCCTGTATACAGTATGCTGACCCTGTATATAGTAATCTTACTTTCTTGTGTTCTTCTTATTTTTATTTATTGTTTGTTGTTGTTCAACATTGTTGTTTTTAGTGCTACATTGATATTGATTAGTCCATTGTTGAGGTTTAGAGCTGAAAGACATTCCACTGTACTTTTTCACGTGACATTGAAACTTGGAACTCTCTCCCTTCTCTTTCTCAGGTCTCTGTATCAGGAGTCCTTCCCATCCCAGATGCAGGAGCTGACCCTGAAAGAACCCAGCACTGACAGAGGTGACCTGCCTACCCCGGGTACACTGGTCTAACAACAACAACAGGTGACCTGCCTACCCCGGGTACACTGGTCTAACAACAACAACAACAACAACAACAGAGGTGACCTGCCTACCCCGGGTACACTGGTCTAACAACAACAACAGGTGACCTGCCTACCCCGGGTACACTGGTCTAACAACAACAACAGGTGACCTGCCTACCCCGGGTACACTGGTCTAACAACAACAACAACAACAACAACAACAGAGGTGACCTGCCTACCCCGGGTACACTGGTCGAACAACAACAACAACAGAGGTGACCTGCCTACCCCGGGTACACTGGTCGAACAACAACAACAACAGAGGTGACCTGCCTACCCCGGGTACACTGGTCGAACAACAACAACAACAGAGGTGACCTGCCTACCCCGGGTACACTGGTCTAACAACAACAACAACAACAACAGAGGTGACCTGCCTACCCCGGGTACACTGGTCTAACAACAACAACAGGTGACCTGCCTACCCCGGGTACACTGGTCTAACAACAACAACAACAACAACAACAACAACAACAGAGGTGACCTGCCTACCCCGGGTACACTGGTCGAACAACAACAACAACAGAGGTGACCTGCCTACCCCGGGTACACTGGTCGAACAACAACAACAACAGAGGTGACCTGCCTACCCCGGGTACACTGGTCGAACAACAACAACAACAGAGGTGACCTGCCTACCCCGGGTACACTGGTCTAACAACAACAACAACAGAGGTGACCTGCCTACCCCGGGTACACTGGTCGAACAACAACAACAACAGAGGTGACCTGCCTACCCCGGGTACACTGGTCTAACAACAACAACAACAACAACAGAGGTGACCTGCCTACCCCGGGTACACTGGTCTAACAACAACAACAACAACAGAGGTGACCTGCCTACCCCGGGTACACTGGTCTAACAACAACAACAACAACAACAACAACAACAACAACAACAACAGACAGACATGTTACTGACTGAATGATACACAGTCCTATTGTAGAGCAACTTCATGGACCTGCATACAAAAAGGAAAATAGGAAGGACATTTATTTACACTATATTTGTATTGTTTTTCCTGCACATTTTTTGGGGGGAGAGAGAATGATAGAAGAATGTGACATTCTTCTAGAACTCAAAAGAGAAGTTGTTGTCCCTCCCCCCCCCCTCCCCCCCTAAGGGAGCTTTTCTTCTCAGTTCATCATCAAAGTCGGATCATGCATTGCCTCTGAAGATCAATGACAAGGTGCTTGAAAGAGTCTAGCACTTCAAACAGTCTCTGGTAGAACTATAGGCCAGCGGAACATTGCTGTAGTTTATACAACCGATCCAGGTGAAGGACGTTGAACAAGGTCATGGACAGTGTTACAGGTTCCTCAACTGTTACAGAAATACTGAATTTCTCTAAGTGAACCATCTTCATCATCATCTTCATCGTCATCCACATAGAATTCCAGGTCTTTAGTAGGGACGGCAAATAGATAAGTACACACACAACTAACCAAACAGAAAGCACACCCATACGTTGTCACACAGACCCTACAGTACAACGAATCAGGTTGGTTAGGGAATGGGAAAGAGATGTCTGTGTTAACTCCGATACACTGATCCGTCTCAGTCTACAGAAGGATCTGCAGTCTATAATCACATTTCTATGACAGACAGACAAATCGAAGGGGGGGGGGGGGGGGGGGGGGGCTTTTATGTTAGCGATGAGGTTCAGTCAGTTGTTTTGTCCACCAGAAGCAATAAGATAATACCAGCTCCCTCTAGCACACTGCTCTCTCAGTAACACACAATAACCTGGACTCAGGGGTAGACGTAACATAGTAAAGGTAAATCCAGGACACTCCAATTAGTATGACATGTTAAGTTTCAGATGATATGTATACATTTTTGATGTACGTCATTCATTTCGTATGATATGTTACGAATTGCAATTCGTACAGTAAATTACGAATTTGCAAAGCAAATTCCAATTTGTTATGGGTAACATTAGCTAGGTGGCTAACGTTATCTAGGCTAGGGGTTATCAGTTAAAGGGTTAAGGTTAGGTAAAGGGTTAGCTAACATGCTAAGTAGTTGCTAAAATGCTAAAACTTTCGGTTTGCTAGACGTTCGTGTTATATGCCCACCCAGCCACCCCGACCAACAACCCTAAATTCGATTTTGCCTTAAAACCTCTACAGGATCGTGTCCCCCAAGCGGGATGGTTGAGCTAACATAGGCTAATGCGATTAGTATGAGGTTGTATGTAACAAGAAAATTTCCCAGGACATAGACATAATTGATGTGGGCAGAAAGCTTAAATTTGTGTTAATCTAACTGCACTGTCCAATTTACAGTAGCTATTACAGTGAATTAATACCATGCTATTGTTTGAGGAGAGTGCACAGTTTTGAACATGAAAATGTATTAGTAAACCAATTAGGCACATTTGGGCAGTCTTGAGACAACATTTTGAACAGAAATGCAATGGTTCATTGAATCAGTCTAGAACTTTGCACGTACACTGCTGCCATCTAGTGGCCAACATCTAAAGTATGCCTGACCTGGAATAATACATTATGGCCTTTCTCTTGCATTTCAAAGATGATGGAACAAAACAAACGCATGGTTTATTTCTTTCTATTATCTTTTACCAGATCTAATGTGTTTTATTCTCCTACATTAATTTGTCACATGTCCACAAACTTCAAAATGTTTCCTTTCAAATGGTATCAATAATATGCATATCCTTGCTTCGGGGCCTGAGCTACAGGCAGTTACATTTGGGTATATCATTAGCCCGGAAATTGAAAAAAAAGGGTCTGATCCTGCTATTTTCTATCTCATGTAACCATACCAAACATTACATATCATACTAATTTGAGTGTCTCAGATTTACATTTACTATATTACGTCTAGTCTATGAGACCAGGCTGGACACAATACCAGCTATCACCCACCGGTCCTTGTAGGATGCTTCACATAATCAGGACGAACAACAGTCATGTTATATCCCTTTGGCTCCATTTCAAACACGAAGGGGTGTGTCGTTCCAGACTGCTGCTTGCACTAGTGTGCCAATAGGTGGCACCAAAGGGTGCTTATATTCTTTCCACAACCCACCGAGCCCAGCCCACAGATAATGACAATGTCATAGATCACCTGTTCGTAATTTCTCTTCTCAGCTAATCAGACCTTTAACCCCAAACCAAAAAAAAAAAAAAATGTGATCCGGGTGTTCTACTGAATAAAACAAGCACAATATTCTTATCTATGATGAGCAGCAGGATAGAGACACTTGGGTAAAGGAGGATAACCTAATTTTAAAAAATGTTGATAATTTAGCATACGCTCTTATCCAGAGCAATTTACAGGAGCAATTAGGGTTAAGCGCCTTGCTCAAGGGCACATCGACATAGCTGAAAAATATTTGGCTTGGATATTCGAACCAGCGACCTTTAGGCTACTGGTCCAACGCTCCTACTTTAGGATACCTGCTGCCCTATATAAAACCATGCAACCGACAGCTCAGATGCACCTTATAAAGGCAATGTGGTAAACACTGCCTATGTCGTCTCAATCACAAATGACTTTTAAATGTTACAAGCGCTATAACGTGAATCTTTAAATTGATATCCTGTTCTTTGAAACTCAAAACAACTGAAAAAAAAAACTCAAGATAGAAAATGTACTTTGATTTACACAATAATTTCTTTGTCCCATACTTCCTGCTGTTGTCGTGGAGAGGTATGAAGGGAATGTGATTTGTGATCAGAATATTTATAAATGTTTTTTTTTTACATTTTTAAATACAACATGGGGTCATTACTGCAAACATTCTATTATGTTTTTATAATGCGTAGTTTTCCATGAATTGAACCATGAATTGAACCATGAATTGAACCATGAATTGAACCATGAATTGAACCATGAATTGAACCATGAATTGAACCATGAATTGAACCATGAATTGAACCATGAGACCAGCCAGATTAAATATGAAATCAGGTATTGACCATCCTCAGACCAAAAAACTGGACTGGATGAATGGATAAGTATTGCTGGTAAATCTACCTTCATCCATAGCAACAAATCTATGCTGTCTTCTTGACTTTCCTGTTTTAAGTCCATGTCCATCATAATTCAGTCTGGTATTAATCAAGTCACTGTAGCCTGGGAGCCAGTCTGTTTAGTAGCCTGGGAGCCAGTCTGTTTAGTAGCCTGGGAGCCAGTCTGTTTAGTAGCCTGGGAGCCAGTCTGTTTAGTAGCCTGGGAGCCAGTCTGTTTAGTAGCCTGGGAGCCAGTCTGTTTAGCCTAGGAGCCAGTCTGTTTAGTAGCCTGGGAGCCAGTCTGTTTAGCCTGGGTGCCAGTCTGTTTAGTAGCCTGGGAGCCAGTCTGTTTAGCCTGGGAGCCAGTCTGTTTAGTAGCCTGGGAGCCAGTCTGTTTAGCCTGGGAGCCAGTCTGTTTAGCCTGAGAGCCAGTCTGTTTAGCCTGGGAGCCAGTCTGTTTAGCCTGGGAGCCAGTCTGTTTAGCCTGGGAGCCAGTCTGTTTAGCCTGAGAGCCAGTCTGTTTAGCCTGAGAGCCAGTATGTTTAGCCTGGAAGCCAGTCTGTTTAGCCTGGGAGCCAGTCTGTTTAGCCCGGGAGACAGTCTGTTTAGCCCGGGAGACAGTCTGTTTAGCCCGGGAGACAGTCTGTTTAGCCCGGGAGACAGTCTGTTTAGCCCGGGAGACAGTCTGTTTAGCCCGGGAGACAGTCTGTTTAGCCCGGGAGACAGTCTGTTTAGCCCGGGAGACAGTCTGTTTAGCCCGGGAGCCAGTTTGTTTAGCCCGGGAGCCAGTCTGTTCAGCCCGGGAGCCAGTCTGTTTAGCCTGGGAGCCAGTCTGCTCTCCTGCCAACTCTTAATGGAATTGTCATGCCAAACATTTTCATGTTCAGCCAATGACAAGTCGGCAACATCATAAACAGATCTGGTACCAGGCTAATCTCAATTTAATCGACCCTGTCAACATTCCCATAACCCATAGTCTGCAATACATACATTTCTGTTCAGTATTTTCCTGAAAATATTCAATATTGCTTTCCATGCTGTATTCTCATCTATGCCTAGACACTTTTCTAAAAGAGATATTGTGCTATACAGTAGCTACTAAAGCAATCAATCTTTGTTCAAGGACTTAAGAGCGGACCCCATTCAGGTAAAAAAAAAAAAATATATATATATATATATATATATATATATATATATATATATATATATATATATATATATATATATGGTATTGTGACATACACCAGTTGCAACTAAATCCAGTCTGGATCTCTTCATGTGAAACGGAACTGAATCCAGTCTGGATCTCTTCATGTGAAACGGAACTGAATCCAGTCTGGATCTCTTCATGTGAAACGGAACTGAATCCAGTCTGGATCTCTTCATGTGAAACGGAACTGAATTCAGTCTGGATCTCTTCATGTGAAACGGAACTGAATTCAGTCTGGATCTCTTCATGTGAAACGGAATTGAATTTAGTCTGGATCTCTTCATGTGAAACGGAACTGAATTCAGTCTGGATCTCTTCATGTGAAACGGAACTGAATTCAGTCTGGATCTCTTCATGTGAAACGGAACTGAATTCAGTCTGGATCTCCAGGCTAGGCTGAATTGTATTCTCTTTATTCCTCTTTTGCCAAATGCTGCCATGCACTAAAAAAAAGCTTTTCTGCTTCCTCCATTTTGTATTTACAACCAAGCTGCATGACAACAACAATCAATTCAAACTTTTTTTGACAAAGCAAACCAATATTTCCCTCAGGTTACATGATCAATGGGAGTAGTTGTTTAATTATGTTAATGTCCCTACTGTAGTTGAGCACAATTTTTTTTATTTTTTAAATTGCACTTCTCTTGAAAAATTCTATGGATTATTACTGTGAAAGATTCAGAGTTCCTTAAGTAGAACTTCTTGTGACGTGATGCTTCCAACTTCTTGACCAAATAGCTGTGATATGAGCAGCTTACAGCGTGTGGTTTTGTGTTACGTGTGACATGTTGTGACGCACGGCACACAACAGTTGTCTGTATAAATCAACAATGATCACGTTTGACTTCATAACGATGATGTCCAGTTGAACCCGTTTGTGACGTGGTCTGTGACGTGGTCCAGCTTCTCGGTGATGGGTACTGAACATTGAACACCAACACCTGTGTACATAGGAGGTTTCCTCCTGAAAGACATGAGCAGTCGGTGACTACGTCAGATCTAAACATTTGCAACAGGGAGACAACAGCATGGGAGTGCAGACTTGTTTTCTAACGGGCTTTCTCTGAGAAGGAACCTCTATGTTAATCAGACAATACCAAATGTTCTGTAAACACGAGAGTCTGGGAGGAGGTCGCAGCATCATCAGCTACAGAATCCCACCATGTCACAGATACATTATCAGAGTGCTCAGCGTACCTCTAGTCTGACATCAATCACCGTCAACAGATATAAGTTGTTTACATAACATAGAGCATTGAGTCTAGTGTCCCACATAGAACAGACGAGAGTCCCACATAGAACAGACGAGAGTCCCACATAGAACAGACGAGAGTCCCACATAGAACAGACGAGAGTCCCACATAGAACAGACGAGAGTCCCACATAGAACAGACGAGAGTCCCACATAGAACAGACGAGAGTCCCACATAGAACAGACGAGAGTCCCACATAGAACAGACGAGAGTCCCACATAGAACAGACGAGAGTCCCACATAGAACAGACGAGAGTCCCACATAGAACACTGGAAATCATGTGTATTACAGAAAGGAAAAACATACATACATATAAACATTTTGTTACGTTACAGCCTTATTCTAAAATGGATTAAATAAATAAAAAATCCTCATCAATCTACACACAATACTCCAAAGCAAAGCAAAAACAGGTTTTTAGAAATGTTTGCAAATTTATAAAAACAAAAATGCCTTATTTACATACGTATTCAGATACTTTGCTATGAGACTTGAAATTGAGCTCGGGTGCATCCTGTTTCCATTGATCATCCTTGATATGTTTCTACAACTTGATTTGGAGTCCACCTGTGGTAAATTCAATTGATTGGACATGATTTGGAAAGGCACACGCCTGTCTATATAAGGTTCCACAGTTGACAGTGCACGTCAGAACAAAAACCAAGCCATGAGGTCGAAGGAATTGTCTGTGGAGCGCTGAGACAGGATTGTGTCTAGGCTTGGAGTTTGCCAAAAGACTCAGAACATGAGAAACAAGATTCTCTGGTCTGATGAAAACAAGACTGAACTCTTTGGCCTGAATGCCAAGTGTCACGTCCGGAGGAAACCTGGCACCATCCCTACGGTGAAGCATGGTGGTGGCAACATCATGCTGTGGGGATGTTTTTCAGAGGCAGGGACTGAGAGACTAGTCAGGATAGAGGGAAGCTGAACAGAGCAAAGTACAGAGAGATTCTTGATGAAAACCTGTTCCAGAGCACTCAGGACCTCAGACTGGGGAGAAGGTTCAAGTCCCAACAGGACAACGACTCTAAGCACATTATAATCCATTTTAGAACGCTGTATGGTTACAAAACACACGTTGTTGCATGTTCTTTCCGCAAACTGTCATAAACATGAAGCACCCAGCTTCTATCCAATCAAATCAACATTGACATTATCCCACCCCTGGTTAGACACTATTGGCTCAAGAAGCCAAACGTAACACAATATCTGCCAATTGAAATCTTTTGTCTTGCCCATTCTTCCTCTGAATGGCACACATACACAATCAATGTCTCAATTATCTCAAGGCTTAAAAATCCTTCTTTAACCCCATCTCCTCCCCTTCATCTACACTGATTTTTAAGTGGATTTAACAGGTGACATCAGTAAGGGATCATATCTTTAACCTGGAGATTCACCTGGTCAGTCTACGTCATGGAAAGAGCTTAATGTTTTGTACACTCAGTGTATATAATGATTATATGTACCAATTGGGTGATGATTGTTTTATAAACTCTGCCATGATGTGTTGTAGCTGTAGGCCTAACAGCACAAACATCACTAGACCGACACATTCCTCTCTTGCTAGGTGCATAATTAAAGGGGAATTACACAAAAAACACTCTATTTGGCAAGGGGGGGAGGGGGGGGTTCCAGACTTCAAAAATGGTGTTCTGATGTGATTGAAGCATTGACATGGACTCAGATCCTCGTTGTTTCTCTATGAATCATTGTAATATTGATCAGAAGAAGAAAAACAATTCCCAAACCAGGAAAAATAGAAAACGGAGAAAACAGAATTCAGGAAAATACTAAATATAGTTTTAATAGGGTCCCCCCCCCCCCTTGGAGTTGGTTATTAACCATGACTTTACCAGGTATGTTGACAGAAAACACATCTGTTGTACACCAAGGACCCAGGGAAGAGTTGCAGGGGAGATATGAGAAGAATGTGCCTATTTTGAAAGCAATAAAATAAAAAAAGTAGCTTGCGAAAGGTTTCATTTTTTTTTGTATTTTTTAAAGTAGCTCTCATGCTAGAAAAGGAGACTGTTTTATTATGGCAATGCAATTTCCCCCCTTGTTTTCTTTCCTTGAGGTTGTAAATTACATTATCCTCCTCATTATCTACTTGGATTATTATGGACCATAATGAGGAGGAAGCCAAGGGAACGGCTTTCATTTCTAAATTACTCTTTCGTTCATTTTAGCAACAAGGACTGGAGGCAAAACGTGTATTTGACCTACGAGGAGGCTAAAGATGTCTCTTCAACTTCTACTTTTCTTCTTCTGTGGTTGTGACTATGGACTTCTTCTTCTGTGGTTGTGACTATGGACTTCTTCTTCTGTGGTTGTGACTATGGACTTTTTGATGGACTTTATGAATTGTTATTTTGCATAGCAATGAATGCACCCTGTAAAAAAAAAAGATATGAAGCTTTTTCTATCTTTGTCATTTTTTTGGCCATTTGTACTGCTTTTTATCTGATCTCACATAACTTTCTGAGTTATTCATATGATTCAAATGAGTTATTCATATGATTCAAATGACAAATAAATTTTTCTTGTATGAATGCTGTAAATGCTGTTTTTATTAAAGTGATTGTTAACTGCAGCATTCTGACTGAGTGGTCTGGTAGCCTACCACACGATCTGTTAACTGCAGTGTGAGTGGTTTCTTTTTGTTTATAGGGCGAGTGGGAGCACTAGGTGATGATACCTACATAAGAACGCCATAACACAGTACATTTAAAGTCAGATACTATTTTCCATTGTGGTCCCTATTGTTGTTATTATTATTGATAACATATACTGTTAGGCCTACAATGATACATTACATAGACATATACAGTTACCCTCGTGATACACTAGCACAGGTGGCCGCGCGGTTAAACACTGCTTCCCATTCATTTCAATGGAAGGAAAGCGGTGAGAAGCGGAGAGGGCGGTGTGAAGGTGGCGTGGGAGGCGGTGACAAAGTACACTTTTCTCGGCGGGCGATGACCAATCATATCGAATGGTTTCCATGACGAATTAGACCCAAGGCTTGGAGACTTTCTTCAAGCAAAGATGGCTGACAAAAAATACTAAGGATGGAAGCAAATGTTAGTAATTATAATGTCATAAAAAATCATGCAAAACATGTACAGTTGACAGGAATATGTAGAGACAAACGATTATGCATTTGTTTTTATCATAAAGTTAATTTACAAAAATCGCGATTTTGCAAGCTAGCTGACCAGCTTTATGGGTGTCGTGACATGAGTATGACATTGTAATTCTGGTTGTTTAATGTTTTAGGGACTGAAACAACCAGCAAACCAGGCTGCCATCTGGTGAAACAGTGGATATAAAGAATCTAGCTAGCTAAAGAATTTACTGCAAATTGAATGTACAATTTTGTAAGATTGCCTTGCTGATATTTGCCATGTAAGATAGATGAAAAAATGTAGCTAGCTATGTTCTTGCTTATTGTGCAGTGGAGGATAAAAATACCTGTATGCCCACGGATGTGTAGCTAGCTATCTATTCGATCTGTGTATGGACCCAAACGTTTGGTATACATATTAGTTCAGAACCTAGCTATGAACCTCAGCTAGCATAGCCAGCTGTATCAACTTCAAAACAGCCCGAATGACATTAATGAAGCCTATCGATTGAGTAGAATATAATATAACTTTATGCCAAGGATGCAAGTCGAATATACATGTAGTTATTACCATGCATGAGATCCCCACATTGTAGCCTGTACATTTAATGTATTCACTGATCATGTACTCTACCTTGGCAAATAAAGTGCTGTTCAGGTATGAAAACTCAGAGGAGGGCCTGGTCTGGTTGAATTGAAAAATACCTGCCTTAGTTTAGTTTATTCATTGATACAAGGATACTCATGAGCAGGATATCAGAAGTACATGTGAACGGATATGAGCTACTATCCGGAATATTGTGCGCATGTAAACATGGTCATTGTTAGAGAGGCCACTAGAGTATCTGGCCAATATAATGGATCATCTGTTGCTGCACGGATTACTGGCTGGAGCAGTTCCATCCTCTCAGGTCCCCAGATCCGTGCAGTGCTCTGAGGGAATTTGAATGACTGACTGATTTTTGTTTTTAGTAATATGCTTTTCGGGATGTTTGAGGAAGTTAAAAGTGATGTTTTTTCCCCCCCCTTTTCAATTATGCACCCCCCCCCTTTTTTTGTTTTCCTGTAGCCAGTAGTGGGCGGCAATACTCCTTTTTAGGGTTGTAGTCTGCCCTAAAACCCAACCGAAGAAGAAGAAGAAGATCTGCGCCAATCACTGAGTTATAAATAAGCGGTGCCAATCAAGCCATTATATCATAGAATAAGAGGAGTCCATGTTGAATAAGACTTCTGCATCTGATGCAAGACATTGTCAAACATTACTAGAGCAGTTTGACTGTCGACGTCGGGGGTTGTTTCCCCCCCCCAGAAGGTCACCTTCCTAGCTAGCTAGCTACTACTGGACGGGTAACGTTATCCAGCCAGTGATATGGAAGTTGGGGGCAGACAAAAAGTTTCCGCTAAAGTTAGCATGCTAGCTAAGTAGCTTAGGAAGTGTTTTTATTTTTTCCCCTTCATTTCAGTGAGTGTTGTTCGTCTGTAAATACCTCTCGTATGAATATATGGATATAATATATAGCTAGATATCAACGTTACCGCTATGCTATGAGAGAGCAGGTTTCATCTCTATCACGGCTTTCTAGCTTTCCTGGTTGTTAACCGAAGTAACCTAGCTAGCTAAGGTTAGCGAGCAGTAGTACTGCGTATGCGATGGCTTGTCTATCGGCATTTCTGTTTCGCTTGAAAGAGGTTGGTTCATAGTTGCTTTAACTGGCTAAGTGAATGTTATAGTTGATTGCGTTTTTGTTATGCTTGCAACGTTAATGTGAAATAGCTAACTATCATTGAATAGGCAGCAAGAAGCACCTTTTTAAGTTATAAGGTTGTAGCTATATAGAAGAGAGGTCATCGTGGGATTAACGTTAACAGGTGTTTCAGTTGGAAGAGCTCAGCTGTATTTGGCTTTATTAAAGCCGCGTGCTAACCAGCCTTCACAATGTTGGTAATGTATGAAAAGCTTCCCGAGCAACTCAAGAAAACCTCCCATGCCAGAAAAGCAGTTATCCTTCTCGTCGCTGCCTATGGAATCAAGAAACTCTACCCCTACTTATGGGCTAAACTCAGGAAGAATGTCGGGGGTACACCGCTCCCAGTTCCCCCCCTAAACTCTAACGGGGTGCTACTGGAGGGGTCAGAGAAACAAGGAAAGAAGAAAAGTAGTAACTCGCCGGCTGTGAACCAGGAGTTTCTGAAGAGGCTAAGTCACCTGCTTCGTATCCTGTTTCCCCAGCTGTTCTGTAAGGAGTTGGGTCTGCTGGGGTTCCACTCCCTGGCTCTCATCTCCAGAACCTTCCTCTCTATCTACGTGGCCAACCTGGACGGCATGATAGGTAGGTAGGACAGACATTGAATGTTGCTGGTTCGAATGACCAGTCTGGGTAGATGAACTGGCAACCCGGCAGGTGGCTGCTTTCAGATTCCAGGTACTATGCTCTTGCCGTTGTGCTCTTGAGCAAGGCACTTAACCCCTGCGACTGTGTTGTCTGAGGCTGTTGGGAGCAGAGCAAAAGTAGAATATCCGTCTTTGCAGATTGGTGTACTAAATACATCTCTATCCTCCTCTTGCAGTGAAGACCATTGTGAAGAAGGACCCCCAGGCGTTTGTGTGGGAGTTGACAAAATGGCTGCTCATTGCTGTCCCGGCCACCTTTGTGAACAGCGCTATCCGTTACCTAGAGGGACAGCTGGCCCTGGCCTTCCGCACGCGCTTGGTAACCCACGCCTATAAGCTCTACTTCAGCAACCAAACATACTACCGCGTCAGCAACATGGACGGACGCCTCGCCAACCCAGACCAGGTGTGTGTATGGGGGGGGGGGGGGGTCTAGCCTTTTCGGGGGCCCTATGTAAGATTTGGTTGCGGGCAAAACATTTTAGTGTACGTTTTTTTTAAAGTTCATTTACAGTAATTCTACACATTTTGACACGGAGAGAAAATATTGCAGTTGTAAAACATGCTTTTTGGAGTTCTACACATTTTGCCATGTGGCGGAGGGAAATGTAGCAATTTATAACACATTTTGCCATGTGGCGGAGGGAAATGTAGCAATTTATAACACATTTTGCCATGTGGCGGAGGGAAATGTAGCAATTTATAACACATTTTGCCATGTGGCGGAGGGAAATGTAGCAATTTATAACACATTTTGCCATGTGGCGGAGGGAAATGTAGCAATTTATAACACATTTTGCCATGTGGCGGAGGGAAATGTAGCAATTTATAACACATTTCATGCAATCCTACTTAATTTGCTATAGGGCACAGATTTTTTTGTTGAAGTTTTAAAGCAAATTTCCTGCAATTTTGCCATGACTAATACCTTGTTAATGATATCTGAATGAGAGTGACTAACTAAATCAATGGGAACCCCCTGAAGGTCAGGGCCCCTGGGCACGTTCCCTGTGTCATGTAAGAAATCTTACCAGTGTGAAATAGTTTCCCATCGTTCTGATTGTGTTGTGATTGACGTCATGTTGTAAAACAAAATTCACAGCGTGAAAAATGTTCCCATGTCAATAATTGCACGTTTGGATGGCTGAGCTCCTGCAGATGTTTCTCACACCCCCTCACCCTTGATTTAGCAAGCTTACTGGCCTAATTAGCTGTAAACTGATCGAGATGGCTTTAACTTATGTGGCTAGCTAGCTAACAAAATATATGAGCTGTCATTCGAAAAAGTAGCGCCCAAGTCTTTGCAATCGCAAATAATCTCTCACCCAAACCCTTCAGCACTTGGTGACAAGATCATTGATGCTTGACTGCCTTCTGACCTTAACAAATAATGTCCATAAAGTCACGTAGGTTATACCCACACTCTCTGCCAGCTGTTGGCCAGAGCGCATCAGCTATTACCAGACTCGCTAAATAACGCATCTCTTTTTGGTGAGAGATTCATTGGTGTAAAATGCAATTGGAAACCCATTGACTTTTTGTTGTGTACTTTAACCCCTTTCTCTCCCTAATTTCATGATATACAATTAGTCTGGTCTCATTGCTGCAACTCCCATACGGACTCGGGAGAGGTGAAGGTCGAGACCCGTGCGTCCTCCTAAACACGACGTGCCGCACTGCTTCTTGACACAACGCGCTTAATCCGCAAGCCAATGTGTCGGCGGAAACTCCGTACACCTGGCGACCTTGTCGGTGTGCATTGCGCCCGGCCTGCCACGGGAGTCGCTAGAGCGCGATGGGACAAGAACATCCCTGCCGGGCAACCCCTCCTCCTATCTCAGACGGCGCTGGGCCAATTATGCGCCGCCCCATGGGCGGCTTCCGGTCATGGCCGGCTGCGACAGAGCCTGGACTCGAACCAGGACCTCTAGTGGCACAGCTAGCACTGTGATGCAGAGCCCTGAGGCCCCCTCCCTGAGGCCCCCTCCCTGAGACGGAGCCTTTTATCTGCAACATGTCAATTTGATGGAAACATCTCTTGGGGAAAAAAACACATTTTGTTTTTATACAGATTTTTGAATATTTACATTCAAACCTGTTGCTAATTGGATGGACGCCTAGCTAGTGACTGACATGGCAAGCTAATTGGATGGACACCTAGCTAGTGACTGACATGGCAAGCTAATTGGATGGACACCTAGCTAGTGACTGACATGACAAGCTAATTGGATGGACACCTAGCTAGTGACTGACATGGCAAGCTAATTGGATGGACACCTAGCTAGTGACTGACATGACAAGCTAATTGGATGGACACCTAGCTAGTGACTGACATGGCAAGCTAACTGGATGGACACCTAGCTAGTGACTGACATGACAAGCTAACTGGATGGACACCTAGCTAGTGACTGACATGACAAGCTAACTGGATGGACACCTAGCTAGTGACTGACATGACAAGCTAACTGGATGGACACCTAGCTAGTGACTGACATGGCAAGCTAACTGGATGGACACCTAGCTAGTGACTGACATGACAAGCTAATTGGATGGACACCTAGCTAGTGACTGACATGGCAAGCTAATTGGATGGACACCTAGCTAGTGACTGACATGGCAAGCTAATTGGATGGACGCCTAGCTAGTGACTGACATGGCAAGCTAATTGGATGGACGCCTAGCTAGTGACTGACATGGCAAGCTAATTGGATGGACGCCTAGCTAGTGACTGACATGGCAAGCTAATTGGATGGACGCCTAGCTAGTGACTGACATGGCAAGCTAATTGGATGGACGCCTAGCTAGTGACTGACATGGCAAGCTAATTGGATGGACGCCTAGCTAGTGACTGACATGGCAAGCTAATTGGATGGACGCCTAGCTAGTGACTGACATGGCAAGCTAATTGGATGGACGCCTAGCTAGTGACTGACATGGCAAGCTAATTGGATGGACGCCTAGCTAGTGACTGACATGGCAAGCTAATTGGATGGACGCCTAGCTAGTGACTGACATGGCAAGCTAATTGGATGGACGCCTAGCTAGTGACTGACATGGCAAGCTAATTGGATGGACGCCTAGCTAGTGACTGACATGGCAAGCTAATTGGATGGACGCCTAGCTAGTGACTGACATGGCAAGCTAATTGGATGGACGCCTAGCTAGTGACTGACATGGCAAGCTAATTGGATGGACGCCTAGCTAGTGACTGACATGGCAAGCTAATTGGATGGACGCCTAGCTAGTGACTGACATGGCAAGCTAATTGGATGGACGCCTAGCTAGTGACTGACATGGCAAGCTAATTGGATGGACGCCTAGCTAGTGACTGACATGGCAAGCTAATTGGATGGACGCTTAGCTAGTGACTGACATGGCAAGCTAATTGGATGGACGCCTAGCTAGTGACTGACATGGCAAGCTAATTGGATGGACGCCTAGCTAGTGACTGACATGGCAAGCTAATTGGATGGACGCCTAGCTAGTGACTGACATGGCAAGCTAATTCTATGGACGCCTAGCTAGTGACTGACATGGCAAGCTAATTGGATGGACGCCTAGCTAGTGACTGACATGGCAAGCTAATTGGATGTACGCCTAGCTAGTGACTGACATGGCAAGCTAATTGGATGGACGCCTAGCTAGTGACTGACATGGCAAGAGAAACTGTTGACGTACAACCAAATGTAGAGCTTGTACCTTGTGTATTCTGCTTTTCTAACTCTCAACCGTTGAGACCCCGACTGAGTTCCTAACGGAAACCCTGACCTAATCAGGGAGCTCCCTTTTTTTTTTACATTTATTTTGTTAGTCACTCATTGATATCATTAACAGAACTGGAGGTAACTTAGATATAAAATAGAATACAAAACGTGCAAGTATTTTAACTTTCAACAGTAAGTCGACACCCTGACCTGAGTTCCTAGCAGCCTGGTGCCCCTTCAGCTTATGGCTGAAGCCGGTCTGTCCCTCTAGTCTTTCTCAAGGGGTTGAGTTATAAACAAAATACAAAATTGTTCTGCTCTCACCAATATAATGAACAATGTCATATTCTTCTCCTCCAGTCTCTGACAGAAGACATGGTGATGTTTGCTGCATCTGTGGCCCACCTGTACTCCAACCTGACCAAGCCGTGTCTGGACGTGGTGGTGACCTGTTATACCCTCCTCAGGACAGCGGAGTCTAAAGGAGCCAACACCACCTGGCCGTCCGTCATCGCCGGCGTGGTCGTGGCAATCACCGCCAAGGTGTCTCATGTGCTTTTTTTTATTTAGTCTTAATACCTTTTTTGTTATATTTGGTTTATTGGGATTTTTCAGCGTTTTGTTTTGACAAAACAAAAAAAGTTTGAATTGATTTCCACAGATGGTAGTACAGTGTGTTCTCTCACCCACTTTGTGTTATTACTTTGGTTGGGTTTTTTGATGCAAATATCTATCTTTTGTCATGAAGGTTCTGAGGATGTTCTCGCCGCGGTTTGGGAAGCTAGTGGTGGAAGAAGCCCGGAGGAAAGGAGAGTTGAGGTACATGCACTCGCGCATCATCGCCAACTCGGAGGAGATCGCCTTCTACGGAGGACACAAGGTAACTGTCACACCTGGGTAAATGCATACACACCTAGTGGATATACTGTCTTCTACGGAGGACACAAGGTAAACATGACCGTTGACCGGTCTGTCAATGTCAGAATGCTCAAAGTTCAAAGATATTATGTCAGGTGAAAGGAAAGCGACTGCCAGGCATAATCAGTCTCCCCGGTGGCACAGAGGTCTAAGGCCCTGCATCTCAGTGCCAGCGGCGTCACTACCGACACCCTGGTTAGGATCCAGGCTGTATCACAACCGGCCGTGATTGGGAGTCCCATAGGGGCGGCGCACAATTGGCCCAGCGTCGTCCGGGTTTGGCCGGGGGTAGGCCGTCATTGTAAATAAGAATTTGTTCTTAACTGACTTGCCTAGTTAAATAAATAAAAAAATCTGACTCTCTCTGCCTTTCATAGAGGCTCTGGGATTCTGCAGGTGTGATTAGACTGATGCCTGTTGCCTCTCATAATGTTCCGCTTGAAGAAATAATGAAAGGAAGGAGACTCTGTCAGGCATTCCAGATGTTGCATTGAGTGAAAACACTCATTTGAATGATTTTCATAATGTTCTCGTCTGTGTTGTGAAGAGAACCCTCTTTACTGTGTTCGGGTGGTCAGGCCAGGAGTCAGCGGGAAGGGGGATGAGTCTTGTCATGTGACCAAGTAGAAATAGAGAACCTAATCTCCTGTTGGCCAATCTGAAATGCTGCTTGTTTTTTTTAAACCCCTCTGTTTCAACACTCTCTAGTGTGGAGCTGTGTTGGTTTTTAAATGCTGACTCTTACCCAAGATGGTCTTGTGGAGCTGTGTTGGTTTGTAAATGCTGACTCTTACCCAAGATGGTCTTGTGGAGCTGTGTTGGTTTGTAAATGCTGACTCTTACCCAAGATGGTCTTGTGGAGCTGTGTTGGTTTGTAAATGCTGACTCTTACCCAAGATGGTCTTGTGGAGCTGTGTTGGTTTGTAAATGCTGACTCTTACCCAAGATGGTCTTGTGGAGCTGTGTTGGTTTGTAAATGCTGACTCTTACCCAAGATGGTCTTGTGGAGCTGTGTTGGTTTGTAAATGCTGACTCTTACCCAAGATGGTCTTGTGGAGCTGTGTTGGTTTGTAAATGCTGACTCTTACCCAAGATGGTCTTGTGGAGCTGTGTTGGTTTGTAAATGCTGACTCTTACCCAAGATGGTCTTGTGGAGCTGTGTTGGTTTGTAAATGCTGACTCTTACCCAAGATGGTCTTGTGGAGCTGTGTTGGTTTGTAAATGCTGACTCTTACCCAAGATGGTCTTGTGGAGCTGTGTTGGTTTGTAAATGCTGACTCTTACCCAAGATGGTCTTGTGGAGCTGTGTTGGTTTGTAAATGCTGACTCTTACCCAAGATGGTCTTGTGGAGCTGTGTTGGTTTGTAAATGCTGACTCTTACCCAAGATGGTCTTGTGGAGCTGTGTTGGTTTGTAAATGCTGACTCTTACCCAAGATGGTCTTGTGGAGCTGTGTTGGTTTGTAAATGCTGACTCTTACCCAAGATGGTCTTGTGGAGCTGTGTTGGTTTGTAAATGCTGACTCTTACCCAAGATGGTCTTGTGGAGCTGTGTTGGTTTGTAAATGCTGACTCTTACCCAAGATGGTCTTGTGGAGCTGTGTTGGTTTGTAAATGCTGACTCTTACCCAAGATGGTCTTGTAATGACGTATTACATTATGTTGTAGTAATTTTTTGCAGAAGCTGTTATCTAGAGTGACTTACAGGAGCAATTAGGGCTAAGTGCCTTGCTCAAGGGCACATCCACAGATTTGTTCACCTTGTCGACTCGGGGATTCTAACCAGCTACCTTTTGGTTAGTAGCCCGTCGCTCTAACCGCTAGGCTAGCTGCCACCTCCGTTGGTGAGAGTGTGGCGCTAGCAAAGCCAAGGTTGTGGGTAGGGCTGTGGAGGTCAGGAAATCAGCCGGTGATTGTCAAGCAAATAACTGTCGGTCTCACTGGTAATTGACCGTTAATTAACTTCTTATGGGCAGGTGAGACGGTAGCGTCCCACCTGGCCAACATCCGGTGAAATTGCAGAGGGCGAAATTCAAACTACAGAATTATAAATATTTAACTTAAAATAAAATAATAAAATCACAAGTGTAATACGTCAACATAAAGCTTAACTTCCTGTTAATCCAGCCGCTGTGTCAGATTTAAAAAAAGCTTTACGGCAAAAGCAAACCATGTGATTATCTGAGGACAGCTCCCTCATACAAAAGCATGAAAAACATATTTCAACCAGGCAGGTGCGCCACGAAAGTCAGAAATAGCGATATAAGAAATGCCTTACCTTTTATGATCTTCTGTTGCCACTCCAAAAGGTTCCAGATACATCACAAATGGTCCTTTTGTTCGATAATGTCCTTCTTTATATCCATAACTCAGTTTAGCTGGCGCGTTTCAGTCAATAATCCACCCAGTTTCCCTCCATCAAAATGCATACAAAATGAATCCCAAACGTTACTAATAAACTTCTCCAAACAAGTCAAACAACGTTTATAATCAGAACCTTAGGTACCCTAATATGTAAATAAATACAATTTAAAACGGAGAATCGTTATTGTCTTTACCGGAGAAAAGTACAAAAGAAAACGCTCTCATTCACGCTTGGAAACACTACAGCCAAAATGGGAGCCACCCAGAAAAACTAGAATTTCTGCATCTGCATCATATTTCCATAAACCACCCTGAAACTCTAAAGACTGTTGACATCTAGTGGAAGCCCTAGGAACTGCAATCTGGGAGGACTTCACCTTATATAAAAGTGACAACCATTGAAAATAGTGGTAGGCTGAATTTGTTTTTTGGGGGGGGGGGGTGGTTTGCCCTCGGGGTTTCGCCTGCCATATCAGTTCTGTTATACTCAGACATTATTTTAACAGTTTTAGAAACTTTAGTGTGTTTTCTATTCAAATCTATCTAATTATATGCATATCCTAGCTTCTGGGCCTGAGTAACAGGCAGTTTATTTCAGGCACGCTTTTCATCCGGATGTGAAAATACTGCTACCTACCCAAGAGACTTTAACAAACACATTTAGCATCTCCTGGCTTTCACACAAAGCCTACAAGCCACTGATACAGACCTTTGGAACATCTACACTTTTAGGTCTAATAAATACATTTAACATACCATTGTGCTGTTGTTGCTGTTAGAAATATTAAGGTTCCTAAGACAAACCCACACTTCATTCATAAGATAAATTTGAAGTTTTTTAATGGGCTTTTTTGATATTTTTATTTTAATTATCTTGAATGGAGGAAGAGTTTATTCTTAACGTGCTTTTTCCAAATAGTAAACAGACATGCCCCATTCCACAGGTTCAGAGTTAAAGGGAGGGATAATCCATGGTTTCCTTCTGAGCTGTCTTGTATTGTTCACGACCGTAATCTAGCCTGGGCTAAAGCAAGGAAATCATGTTCCGATGCTGATTGGCTGGTTTTTAGGCAGTTACGAAACAAGTGTTCTTTTCTTCTCAGGAAGTCCAAGGCTGAACATTTAGTCTGATAACCTGAATGACCCCTATAAAGTTTTGGAAGGCTAAGTCTGACTGTTAATGAATTACTCTGCTGAATATGGCTGAACTGAAATGCTGAATTGAGTTGGTGCTTTCTATCTTGGCCAGGACGCTCTTGAAAAAGCCATTTCAAATGTCAATGAACCCTTCCTGGTTAAATAAAATGCTTTTATTAGAAAGTAAATTTTCTCCATTAAAAAGCATCCTCTCAACTGGAAACTCACTCGCTGCGTACGATATGTACGCTAGTTAGGTTCTACACCCCTTGTAAAGTGAATTAGTGTGCTTAATTTTAAGTTATTTGTGAACTTTAGTTGTGATACAAACTTTATTTAAAACATAGACCTATAGGCTAGGCTACATGATGTGTGCGACCTATGATTAGGGGGGGGGGGGGGCATTGTTTCTTATGCTGGGCATCATTCACAAGTGATAATATATAATTGACCAATGACAGGCTAATATTGTAACCCATCAGACTATTCTTGATTTAATCTTGTCTTTTACATATACTAAATGATTTTGGATGGACCATTATCATGTCACCTGTATCGAAACAGGGTCAGCAGGAAGAGAAACACGTCATCTTTGCGCTTAAATAGTGAATCGAGGACGCTTTTCCCCAGGTTCATTTTCATGCCAGCCAGGTAGGCTATACTCCTGTTGTAAAGAGAAGCAATGTGCTTAATATTAGGAAAGCCGAGAAATAAATATAGTAGGCCTAGCCTATAGAAAGCTGATCCTCTTTTTATTAGAGGCCATCACTCTGTTTTCTCCCTCAATTGCATAGCCTTAATGTTGCCCAACATGAGCTCATGGGATCTCATGAAGCGTTTGATTTAGATTTTAGAATACATTTGCATTAATGTCAGTGGTACGCGGGACAATAGAGCCCTGAGTACCAGGCCGGTAGGACCTGATGGAGGGACAATGGAGCCCTGAGTACCAGGCCGGTAGGACCTGATGGAGGGACAATAGATCCCTGAGTACCAGGCCATTAGGACCTGATGGAGGGACAATGGAGCCCTGAGTACCAGGCCGGTAGGACCTGATGGAGGGACAATAGAGCCCTGAGTACCCGGCCGGTAGGACCTGATGGAGGGACAATAGAGCCCTGAGTACCCGGCCATTAGGACCTGATGGAGGGACAATAGAGCCCTGAGTACCCGGCCATTAGGACCTGATGGAGGGACAATAGAGCCCTGAGTACCAGGCCATTAGGACCTGATGGAGGGACAATAGAGCCCTGAGTACCAGGCCGGTAGCAAGTTCGGTAGGCTCGTCAGCAGCATCAGAGCTTGGAGAAGCCTAATTCCCGCGACCTAAACATTCACGTGGAATTTAACTGCCTTCATGACTCGTGACCGCCGGTGGGCTGTTGCGGTGACTGTTTTACCGACACTAGTTGTGGGTTCAATTCCCCCAGGGATCTGATACCATACGAAAGATTATGCACTCACTCATTGAGCTGTAAGTCGCTTGGGATGGAAGTGTCTGCTAAATTACAATATTATGATTATTTAGGCTTTGTTTCTATAATATTACATGAGAATATGTCCTCCTGCCACTAGGTGGAGATGTCCCAGCTGCAGCGCTCCTACCGCTCCTTGTCGTCCCAGATCAACCTGATCCTGTTTAAGCGTCTGTGGTACGTGATGCTGGAACAGTTCCTGATGAAATACCTGTGGAGTGCCTCGGGACTCGTCATGGTGGCTGTACCAATCATCACCGCCACAGGGTACTCCAGATATGGTAAGACCAAAATTATGTATTTTAATGACCCTGTTCTGGCTCCCCGACCAGCCGCTCCTTCAAAAACCGTCCCGCGGCTGAATCTAGTTGCTTACCTTACACCTTCTAGTCTGTGATCCAGTGGAGGATGGGGTTCCGACTTTTAAATTGGAGGATGGGGTTAACTGTAATGGATAGAATGGAATTAAGGGAACTGTGTAAAACGCATGGTTTCCAATTGTTTGATACCTTTACAATCAACCCGTCCTCCGGTTTCTCCCCCGACCAGCCTCCCACTCCTACATTCAGGGTTTGCAGCCCACTAGTCACATCAAAGATTCTCCCTCATTTCATTACACTAGTGTCAGAAGTAGGGTACTTTACTGTCTGTGTAGACGCTGAGGGGGGGGAGGCCATTGACCAGGCATCTGGCGGAGGAGCAGGCTTATTTAATGGGACATGGTGAAAGTACAGTCACATGGTTGCAGAAAGGTAAGTTTAGGCTATTTCCTCCATGCTGCAGTGGTCTAAATCACTGCATCTCAGTGCTCGAGGCGTCACTACAGTCCCTGGTTCGAATCCAGGCTGTATCGCATCCGGCCGTGATTGGGAGTCCCATAGGGTGGCGCGCTCCTTAACGTTCCTTGATTTGGGAATCATTGCTCTAACCATGCTAGTGCCAGCCGCTGAGTGGGAATCATCGAGCTAACCATGCTAGTGCCAGCCGCTGAGTGGGACTCCACTACAGCGAAGTCTATGAAGACCAGACCCTTTCTTTGCTGTCCAGTCCAATGGGTGCAAGGCGGCCTTGAACAGGAACCTCGAGGCCCATCCATGTAGCACATAGACCAGTAACGGGGGTTCAGAGCCCATATGAAGACTCTTCACAGACCAGTAATGGGGGTTCAGAGCCCATATGAAGACTCTTCACAGACCAGTAACGGGGGTTCAGAGCCCATATGAAGACTCTTCACAGACCAGTAACGGGGGTTCAGAGCCCATATGAAGACTCTTCACAGACCAGTAACAGGTTCAGAGCCCATATGAAGACTCTTCACAGACCAGTAACAGGTTCAGAGCCCATATGAAGACTCTTCACAGACCAGTAACAGGTTCAGAGCCCCTATGAAGACTCTTCAGACCAGTAACAGGTTCAGAGCCCATATGAAGACTCTTCACAGACCAGTAACGGGGGTTCAGAGCCCATGTGAAGACTCTTCACAGACCAGTAACAGTTTCAGAGCCCATATGAAGACTCTTCACAGACCAGTAACAGGTTCAGAGCCCTTATGAAGACTCTTCAGACCAGTAACAGGTTCAGAGCCCATATGAAGACTCTTCACAGACCAGTAACAGGGGTTTTCTATCATCATAGTTGCAGCAGCTCCTGGTGAGCGTCAGTCCAACTCCAGGGAGCTGCCTGGCCCAGTAGGTGATGCAAAGGGCTCCAACACTGTCGCTTTATCAGGTCGGAAGCCGTTTAGGTTGAGACGCAACAAAAAAAACCACTGTCTCCTTAATGGAGCCTTTACCTTATTCTGGGTCGGTCGCACGCCATCCTTGTCAACGTAGAGCCCCAGGAACTCAACACTGCACTCTGCGGTCGCGCCTCAGCACTTTCCTCTGCTGAGAGTTATGCTCTTCCAGCGTCCAGCTTGTAATCACTGTCATCCATCCAGATACTGCTGGACCCCTGTGATGCCAGCTAGCAAGGTTCATGTAGCTTTGAAATATGGACACTGCTGTGGACACTCCAAACTGGAGCCTTGTTGCCCTCAAAAGCCCCCTGTGAGTGTTGGTCAGGGCATCTCCTGCGTCTCCATCCAAGGCTCGCTGCTGATTGGCTCATGTTGTGTCCAGCTATGTCTCATCTGTTTACAGTAATGCTAGATTACAGTACTAAACCCACAGCAACCCCCCCCCCCCCCCCCCCCCCCCCACCCCACCCCCACACATATGAAACGGGCTCCGACGTCCTCTGGACTTTGGATTAACAGTGATGATCCATCAGACTGAGGCTGGGGAAGCGTTTGACCGTGTCCCCGAAGGAGCAGGCTTACAAATGTGTATGTATGGGCTATGACGTGTTTGTGTATGGGCTATGACGTGTTTGTGTATGGGCTATGACGTGTTTGTGTATGGGCTATGTATCTTCTGAATGCTTTCAGACTCCGAGGATGTGAAGCAGTTGGCCATGAATTTGAAAGAGGAGGACCTAGTGAGTGAGAGGGCTCAGGCCTTCTCCACCGCTCGGAACCTCCTCAACTCCGCCGCAGACGCCGTCGAGAGAATCATGAGCTCTTATAAGGAGGTGAGGCTATAGAACCGGCTCCTAGACCCTAACCCCTCACTGTCAAGAGGATCATGAGCTCTTATAAGGAGGTGAGGCTATAGAACCGGCTCCTAGACCCTAACCCCTCACTGTCAAGAGGATCATGAGCTCTTATAAGGAGGTGAGGCTATAGAAACGGCCCCTAGACCCTAACCCCTCACTGTCGAGAGGTTAATGAGCTCATACAAGGTGAGGCTATAGAACCGGCTCCTAGACCCCAACCCCTCACTGTCAAGATTGATCATGAGCACCATCAAGGAGTTGAGGCTCCTTGACTTCTCATTGATTGATTGCGTTCCAAGTGTCACCCCATTCCCTTTACAGTGCAGTACCTTTTTGACTTGTTTTTACCAGGGACTGAACACTTTGTCATTTACTGCCACAACCTGGGCATTAGTTACAGGGGTCAAGCGTTCCATTTCCTTTCATTTTGAACCATGATAAAGTAGACTTAACAACTAGTGAGTCTTTGGGGAAACCACTGCTCTATCATGGATCTAAACCCTTTAATTAACTCTACCACCTGCCCTGATTTTACTGGATAACCTTTGACCTTTGACCCGGTCCAGGTGACCGAGCTGGCTGGCTACACAGCCCGCGTGCACGAGATGTTCACTGTGTTCGAGGACGTGCGTGCGGGCGTGTTCCGTCGCTCTGCGGAGGGAGGAGATGAGCAGACGGGGGGAGGAACACAGCTGGTGCAGCACGGCATGAGGGTGGAGGGACCAATCATGATACGAGGTAAACTGACTGACAAGGAATTCAACCAATCACTAGGTTAACCAATGGTATTCAAAGTGTAACTGCAGTGGTATTTGTTTTTGTATGTTTTTTTAATTTTTTTAAATTAAATTCAGATGACAGATTATTGTATGGGACAATATACAAATGTTTTTTGAGAAAGAATTTGAAAAATACAATTTTATTGAGTAACTGTATTTATTGGTTTCTTAACATTTTAATAAGACACTAGTTAGGTTTCCATCCAATTGGTGACAGATTTTCAGGTGAATGTTCTAGAATGTATATTTCATGTGAATGTTCTAGAATGTATATTTCATGTGAATGTTCTAGAATGTATATTTCATGTGAATGTTCTAGAATGTATATTTCATGTGAATGTTCTAGAATGTATATTTCATGTGAATGTTCTAGAATGTATATTTCATGTGAATGTTCTAGAATGTATATTTCAGGTGAATGTTCTAGAATGTATATTTCATGTGAATGTTCTAGAATGTATATTTCAGGTGAATGTTCTAGAATGTATATTTCATGTGAATGTTCTAGAATGTATATTTCCCCACTGGTGGTGTTTCTACCAAATGGACTTCTTGCAGATATTTCATTTTTAAATCGGTGAGAGATGATGTAGTGCACACAGTGGATTTTTTTCATGTACCCAAATAATTAAAAAAAAATTCCATTTGTTTCCATCACATTTTCAACAAACCATTAAATAGCAAATGTGCCTACTCAAGTCTTGGCACGTGCGCGCGAACCAACCGCTCGTAGAGCAGAGGAGGCTCTGCAGGGAGGCTCGTCGACATGATGAGATCATTATGGATAATATTTCTATCGGTCGACCAGAATAAGAGCATCAGTATTTATTGTAAAGGAGCATCAATATCACTGTGGACTTCCACCACCCTGTGAAATTAATCAAGTTATTTCATCTGTAGCCTAATGAACTGCATGGTTTCCCAGCGAGTCATAGTGGGAGGACCAGACACCGTATCGTCACGTGACCAGACACCATATCGTCACGTGACTCCAAGTATGATGGTTATACTGAACAAAAATAGTTAAAGTTCATATAAGGAAATCAGTCAATTTAAATATATTCATTAGGCCCTAATCTATGGATATCACAACTGGGAATACAGATATGCATCTGTTGGTCACAGATACCTCAAAGGTAAGGGAGTGGATCAGAAAACCAGTCAGTATCTGGTGTGGATCAGAGAACCAGTCAGTATCTGGTGTGGATCAGAGACCCAGTCAGTATCTGGTGTTGCCACCATTAGCCTCATGCAGCGTGACACATCTTCTTCACATAGAGTGGATCAGGCTGGTGATTGTGGTCTGTGGAATGTTGTCCAACTCTTCTTCAATGGCTGTATGAAGTTGTTGGATATTGGAGGGAACTGGAACACACTGTCGATCCAGAGCATCCCAAACATGCTCAATGGGTAACATGTCTGGTGAGTATGGAGGCCATGTAAGAACTGGGACATTTTCAGCTTCCAGGAATTGTGTACAGATCCTTGCGACATGGGGCTGTGCATTATCATGCTGAAACTTGGTGATGACAGTAGATTGTTGTGTAATTAATGGGCCTCAGGATCTCGTCACTTTACCGACACAAAGATCCCACTATGTTGAACGAACAAATTATCGGTCGGATTTTATCAAATTGTACTGGAACTTCCGGGTTCCATCACAGCTTGCCTTTTCATGAATACATGTTCTTCTCTCTATGTAACTTGATGATAAAAAATCGGTACATTTCAATTTTACATCCAGAAATGACATTCAATTCATGACATTTTCACTGATCAAAATGAAAAGATACCAATAAATACCGTTATTTGGTTCTTACAAAAACACTTCACTGAACCTGTGGATCTTCTGTGCTGTGTTCACCTGATGGTGTTGATCAGAGACCTGTCTGTCTGTGTTCACCCGTCTGTCTGTTCACCCGTCTGTCTGTCTGTGTTCACCCGTCTGTGTTCACCCGTCTGTCTGTCTGTTCACCCGTCTGTCTGTGTTCACCCGACTCCTCTTTGGGTCGGTCATCTAATGGTATTACACCATCTTGTTACAATGGTACTGTGATTTTTGGTGTGTGTCTATTCTGGGTCCTGAACTGTCCCGTTTGTGTGCGTGTGCAGGTCAGGTGATAGACGTGGAAAAGGGCATCAGCTGTGAGAACCTTCCCATCATCACACCGACAGGAGACGTTGTCGTGTCCAGCCTCAACATCAAGGTGACGCAGACACCCTCGACTCCATCAACACAACCTAACAAGCTAGATCTGCTCTGGGTTTTCTAAAACTAACCAGCTTCAGTTAGCTTCACATTCCAGCTCAGGCTTCGTCCGTATTACGACGGTGGATACTGCTCGTCCGCCTGCGCGTCACATGTGACATGGTCGAACGCAGAACTCTATATTGAGACGATGCTGAAACATCAAGCCATTGGCGAGTCACTGCCGGCTACCTGTCGGCAGCGTCGTCTCTGGTTGGCTGCCTGTCGGCAGCGTCGTCTCTGGTTGGCTGCCTGTCGGCAGCGCTGGCTACCTGTCGGCAGCGTCGTCTCTGGTTGGCTGCCTGTCGGCAGCGCTGGCTACCTGTCGGCAGCGTCGCCTCTGGTTGGCTGCCTGTCGGCAGCGTCGCCTCTGGTTGGCTACCTGTCGGCAGCGTCGCCTCTGGTTGGCTACCTGTCGGCAGCGCCGGCTACCTGTCGGCAGCGCCGGCTACCTGTCGGCAGCGCCGGCTACCTGTCGGCAGCGCCGGCTACCTGTCGGCAGCGCTGGCTGCCCGGAATCAGATGAAGCATATTCTTCCTTTTTAAACATTTTTCTTTCTAAAGGTGCTTTCTAGTCCAGCTAGCAGCATCCTTAATCTGTGGTCGGGGAAACGGGACATTTTTCAAGATCCCTGGTCCAAACAAGACTGCAACCGGGGGAACAATGTTTCAGCCAAAACAACCAAGACTGCAACCGGGGGAACAATGTTTCAGACAGAACAACTTAGACACGACAACAGGGGGAACAATGTTTCAGACAGAACAACTTAGACTGCAACCGGGGGAACAATGTTTCAGCCAAAACAACCAAGACTGCAACCGGGGGAACAATGTTTCAGACAGAACAACTTAGACACGGCAACCGGGGGAACAATGTTTCAGACAGAACAACTTAGACACGACAACAGGGGGAAAAATGTTTCAGACAGAACAACTTAGACACGGCAACCGGGGGAACAATGTTTCAGACAGAACAACTTAGACACGGCAACAGGGGGAACAATGTTTCAGCCAGAACAACTTAGACACGGCAACCGGGGGAACAATGTTTCAGCCATAACAACCAAGACTGCAACCGGGGGAACAATGTTTCAGACAGAACAACTTAGACACGGCAACCGGGGGAACAATGTTTCAGACAGAACAACTTAGACACGGCAACCGGGGGAACAATGTTTCAGCCATAACAACCAAGACTGCAACCGGGGGAACAATGTTTCAGACAGAACAACTTAGACACGGCAACCGGGGGAACAATGTTTCAGACAGAACAACTTAGACACGGCAACCGGGGGAACAATGTTTCAGCCATAACAACCAAGACTGCAACCGGGGGAACAATGTTTCAGACAGAACAACTTAGACACGGCAACCGGGGGAACAATGTTTCAGACAGAACAACTTAGACACGGCAACCGGGGGAACAATGTTTCAGACAGAACAACTTAGACAAGGCAACCGGGGGAACAATGTTTCAGACATATATCAGCCATAACAACTCTGTATAAAGGCCATTATAGACCTACAGTACCAGTCTAAGATTTGGACATGCCTACTCAAGGATTTTTCTTAATTTTTTTATTATTAGAGAATGCAAAGCTGTCATCAAGGCAAAAGGGAGGCTACTTTGAAAAAATCTCAGATATAAAAATATACTAGTGCACTAGAGAGGATAGGGTGCTATAGTAACTTAGTATGCTTACTACATGATTCCATATGTGTTATTTCATAGTGTTGATGTCTACACTATTATTATACAATGTAGATAATTGTACAAATAAATACCCTTGAATGAGTAGGTGTGTCAACTTTTGACTGGCATTAGTTAGACACATTACTATCCTAACGACGATAAACCAGACTTTTAAACTCCCAGGGAGCATAGATATGTTATCTAGAACCGGACGTGTCCTGTTCTAGATAGGGCTGCTACCCCAGGTCTCTGTGTCCTTGCCTGGCTTCTTGTGTGACACAGTGATAACAGCAGCAGCATTGGTTCACTACCAAATGCCATCCTATTCCCTATATAGTGCACTGCCGACTCTGGTTTAAACGTTGTACACTATGAAGGGAATAGGGGGCCATTTGGGACACCTATAGCACCAGAGAAAGACGACTGAACACTGATCTACCCTCTGTGGAACTGTTGTAAACCTGACAGAGAACCTGGGGTCAGCTTGTTAGTATAAACCACATTTTTTTAAACATTAATTGTATCTTCATTTAACGAGGCAAGTCAGTTAAGAACAAATTCTTATTTTCAATGACGGCCTAGGAACAGTGAACTGCCTGTTCAGGGGCAGAACAACAGATTTGTACCTTGTCAGTCTATCCTCTCTAGTGCACTACTGTAGCACCCTATCCTCTCTAGTGCACTACTATAGCACCCTATCCTCTAGTGCACTACTATAGCACCCTATCCTCTCTAGTGCACTACTATAGCACACTATCCTCTCTAGTGCACTACTATAGCACCCTATCCTCTCTAGGGCACTACTATAGCACCCTGTCCTCTCTAGGGCACTACTATAGCACCCTGTCCTCTCTAGGGCACTACTATAGCACCCTGTCCTCTCTCTAGGGCACTACTATAGCACCCTGTCCTCTCTCTAGGGCACTACTATAGCACCCTGTCCTCTCTCTAGGGCACTACTATAGCACCCTGTCCTCTCTCTAGGGCACTACTATAGCACCCTGTCCTCTCTCTAGGGCACTACTATAGCACCCTGTCCTCTCTCTAGGGCACTACTATAGCACCCTGTCCTCTCTCTAGGGCACTACTATAGCACCCTGTCCTCTCTCTAGGGCACTACTATAGCACCCTGTCCTCTCTCTAGGGCACTACTATAGCACCCTGTCCTCTCTCTAGGGCACTACTATAGCACCCTGTCCTCTCTCTAGGGCACTACTATAGCACCCTGTCCTCTCTCTAGGGCACTACTATAGCACCCTGTCCTCTCTCTAGGGCACTACTATAGCACCCTGTCCTCTCTCTAGGGCACTACTATAGCACCCTGTCCTCTCTCTAGGGCACTACTATAGCACCCTGTCCTCTCTCTAGTTCAAATCAAGGTTTATTTGCTGAATGCTGACTTATACGGCGCAGGGGCTGTGTACGGGGCGCAGGGGCTGTGTACGGGGCGCAGGGGCCTCTCTCTCTCTCCAATGCATCAGAACAGACGGCAGCGGCCTCTCTCTCCCTCTCTCCAATGCATCAGAACAGAGGGCAGCGGCCTCTCTCTCTCCAATGCATCAGAACAGAGGGCAGCGGCCTCTCTCTCTCTCTCTCTCGCGCATCAGAACAGAGGGCAGCGGTCTCTCTCTCTCTCTCTCTCTCATGCATCAGAACAGAGGGCAGCGGCCTCTCTCTCTCGCGCATCAGAACAGAGGGCAGCGGTCTCTCTCTCTCTCATGCATCAGAACAGAGGGCAGCGGCCTCTCTCTCTCTCTCTCTCTCATGCATCAGAACAGAGGGCAGCGGCCTCTCTCCAATGCATCAGAACTATGGCATTTAAGAAATTAGCATTTTTCTGTATGGTCTGTGTGAGAGAGAGCGAGTGGGGATCATGGTGTGCCCCAACACAGTAAGCCCCCTGTTTAAAGAATCCTTTCATGATCGTTTCATCAGTGGCTAGTTCCACACTGATCTCCTCACACACACACAACAGTACCATAGCTTGATTGTTTTAGCTAGCTACATTCCTGCTCCATAGAGTGTATAAGGTAGTAGGCTACTGTGTGGGGAACCCTGGCTCTGATCATTGGATTCTCCTATAACCCCCCCCCCCCCCCCCCCCCCCCCCCCCCTCCCCTCTCCTCTCTCTCCCCAGGTGGAGGAAGGTATGCATCTGTTGATAACAGGACCTAACGGCTGTGGGAAGAGTTCTCTGTTCAGGATCCTCAGTGGTCTGTGGCCAGTCTATGGAGGGGTGCTTTACAAACCACCACCCCAAAACATGTTCTACATACCTCAGAGGTTAGTGTTCACACACACACACACCTCCGTGGTCTATGGCGCTAAAGTCTAAGGCAATTGCTAGGGGTGCTAACACCAGTCTTCAGGTCTGGTGGAGGCCCACTTTCTAGTTTATTTTCCTGGATGTATATCATTTTATTTTTTTTGTGGCATTCTACGGTATGTTTTGTCATTTGAAATTACTAATGTAAACAAAAAATAAACGTCCTCTCTGTCAACTGCGTTTATTTTCAGCAAACTTAACGTGTAAATATTTGTATGAACAGGAGATTCAACAACTGAGACATAAACTGAACAAGTTCCACAGACATGTGACTAACAGAAATGGAATAATGTGTCCCTGAACAAAGGGGGGGTTCAAAATCAAAAGTAACAGTCAGTATCTGGTGTGGCCACCAGCTGCATTAAGTACTGCAGTGCATCTCCTCCTCATGGACTGCACCAGATTTGTCAGTTCTTGCTGTGAGATGTTACCCCCCTCTTCCACCAAGGCACCTGCAAGTTCCCAGACATTTCTGGGGGGAATGGCCCTAGCCCTCACCCTCTGATCCAAAAGGTCCCAGACGTGCTCAATGGGATTGAGATCTGGGCTCTTCGCTGGCCATGGCAGAACACTGACATTCCTGTCTTGCAGGAAATCACGAACAGAAGGTTTCTTGTCTGGTCCAGCGACGGTTGTTTTGTGCCCAGAGGCGACATTGTTGCCGGTGATGTCTGGTGAGGGCCTGCCTCTCTCAGCCTATTGCGGACAGTCTGAGCACTGATGGAGGGATTGTGCTTTCCTGGTGTAACTCGGGCAGTTGTTGTTGCCATCCTGCACCTGTCCCGCAAGTGTGATGTTTGGATGTACTGATCCTGTGCAGGTGTTACATGTGGTCTGCCACTGCGAGGCCGATCAGCTGTCCGTCCTGTCTCCCTGTAGCGCTGTCTTAGGCATCTCACAGCACGGACATTGTAATTTATTGCCCTGGCCACATCTGCAGTCCTCATGCCACCTTGCAGCATGCCTAAGGCACGTTCACGCAGGTGAGCAGGGACCCTGGGCATCTTTCTTTCTGTGTTTTTCAGAGTCAGTAGAAAGGCCTCTTTAGTGTCCTAAGTTTTCATAACTGTGACCTTAATTGCCTACCGTCTGTAAGCTGTTAGTGTCTTAACGACCGTTCCACAGGTGCATGTTCATTAATTGTTTATGGTTCATTGAACAAGCCTGGTTTAAACCCTTTACAATGAAGATCTGTGAAGTTATTTGGATTTTTATAAATTCTTTTTGAAAGACAGGGTCCTGAAAGGGATGTTTATTTTTTTGCTGAGTTTATTTGTAACACCCCAAAAAGGTTAAACATTTTTTTAAAGAACCTGACCAAGTAAATAGACCAGAAACGCTTCTGTAGACCGTTTCGTCGTCGTTGTCTACCACCTCTCTGTAGGCCATTTCTTCGTCGTTGGCTACCACCTCTCTGTAGACCGCTTCGTCGTCGTTGGCTACCACCTCTCTGTAGACCGCTTCGTCGTCGTTGGCTACCACCTCTCTGTAGACCGTTTCGTCGTCGTTGGCTACCACCTCTCTGTAGACCGCTTCGTCGTCGTTGGCTACCACCTCTCTGTAGACCGTTTCGTCGTCGTTGGCTACCACCTCTCTGTAGACCGCTTCGTCGTCGTTGGCTACCACCTCTCTGTAGACCGTTTCGTCGTCGTTGGCTACCACCTCTCTGTAGACCGCTTCGTCGTCGTTGGCTACCACCTCTCTGTAGACCGTTTCGTCGTCATTGGTAACCAGGCCAAAAACTGTTGTCGTCATCTAGTTTGATGACTAAGTTGGAACTGTGTGATGAAACACAGTCACGTGTATACAGAGAGGAGACTGCGGCCCTTGTGGGGGGGGCTCTGTGTTGAGGTAATGTTGCCCATCTGGGGCGGCAGGGTAGCCTAGTGGTTAGTGCTGGACTAGTAACCGGAAGGTTGCAAGTTCAAACCCCCGAGCTGACATGGTACAAATCTGTCGTTCTGCCCCTGAACAGGCAGTTAACCCACTGTTCCTAGGCCGTCATTGAAAATAAGAATTTGTTCTAAACTGACTTGCCTAGTTAAATAAAGGTAAAATAAAAAAATCTTCACCAGTTCGGGGGTGGCCCGGACCCAGGACCCAGTTGCTTAGGGAGGAGTTCAGTCCCAGGGTTCTGAGCTTTCTGGTGAGCTTAGAAGGCATTGTAGTGTTGAACAGCATTAATTTTGTCCTGGTGGTTGAGGGCAGTGTGCAGTGCAATGGTGATTGCATCATCTGTGGATTGGTCAGGGTGGTAGGAGAATTGGAGAGGGTGGAGTGTCGGAGGGACGAGGTGATGTGGTCTTTTGACTAGCCTCTCAAACCACTTCATAATGACTGAATTGAGGGCTACGGGTCGGTAAGGATGATGGTGGACATCTTGAAGCAGGAGGGGAACTCGTTAGCACAGTTCCTCTGAAGAGATGGCTAGGTTTCACAGTTCCTCTGAAGAGATGGCTAGGTTTCACTCGTAAGCACAGTTCCTCCTGAAGAGATGGCTCGTTGGCACAGTTCCTCCTGAAGAGATGGCTCGTTGGCACAGTTCCTCCTGAAGAGATGGCTCGTTGGCACAGTTCCTCCTGAAGAGATGGCTCGTTGGCACAGTTCCTCCTGAAGAGATGGCTCGGTGGCACAGTTCCCCTGGGGAGATGGCTCGGTGGCACAGTTCCCCTGGGGAGATGGCTCGGTTTCACAGTTCCCCTGGGGAGATGGCTCGGTTTCACAGTTCCCCTGAGGAGATGGCTCGGTTTCACAGTCTCCCCCGGGGAGATGGCTCGGTTAGCGCAGTCTCCCCCGGGGAGATGGCTCGGTTAGCGCAGTCTCCCCCGGGGAGATGGCTCGGTTAGCGCAGTCTCCCCCGGGGAGATGGCTCGGTTAGCGCAGTCTCCCCCGGGGAGATGGCTCGGTTAGCGCAGTCTCTCCCGGGGAGATGGCTCGGTTAGCGCAGTCTCCCCCGGGGAGATGGCTCGGTTAGCGCAGTCTCCCCCGGGGAGATGGCTCGGTTAGCGCAGTCTCCCCCGGGGAGATGGCTCGGTTAGCGCAGTCTCCCCCGGGGAGATGGCTCGGTTAGCGCAGTCTCCCCCGGGGAGATGGCTCGGTTAGCGCAGTCTCCCCCGGGGAGATGGCTCGGTTAGCGCAGTCTCCCCCGGGGAGATGGCTCGGTTAGCGCAGTCTCCCCCGGGGAGATGGCTCGGTTAGCGCAGTCTCCCCCGGGGAGATGGCTCGGTTAGCGCAGTCTCCCCCGGGGAGATGGCTCGGTTTCACTCGTTATTTGAGGTAATTTTTTGGGGGCTTCACGAAGCTTGTCATAAAATGGCACTTCCTCTACAAGGCTTGCTCGAGGACTGCGACGATTGAACTGTCAATCAAAGACGTGACCGAAAAGGATTTTGCACGCTTCTGATTGGCTGATAATCTAGTTGGGTCGTTTCTCACACAAGAATCATTTTAGTTGACTTGGCTTACACTAGCAACAAGATATGCCAAATGTCTAAAAACCACAGACACAAGTCTCATAGACAGAAATCGGGTGGTTTGACCACAGACACAAGTCTCATAGACAGGAATCGGGTGGTTTGACCACAGACACAAGTCTCATGGCCAGGAATCAGGTGGTTTGACCACAGACACAAGTCTCATGGCCAGGAATCAGGTGGTTTGACCACAGACACAAGTCTCATGGCCAGGAATCAGGTGGTTTGACCACAGACAAGTCTCATGGCCAGGAATTAGGTGGTTTGACCACAGACAAGTCTCATGGCCAGGAATTAGGTGGTTTGACCACAGACAAGTCTCATGGCCAGTAATCGGGTGTTTGACCACAGACAAGGCTCATGGCCAGGAATCAGGTGGTTTGACCACAGACAAGGCTCATGGCCAGGAATCAGGTGGTTTGACCACAGACACAAGTCTCATGGCCAGGAATCGGGTGGTTTGACCACAGACAAGGCTCATGGCCAGGAATCAGGTGGTTTGACCACAGACACAAGTCTCATGGCCAGGAATCGGGTGGTTTGACCACAGACAAGTCTCATGGCCAGGAATCAGGTGGTTTGAAATGTTTCTTGAAATATTTGATTCCATGTGCTGCTTGGTTGTTCAGATTTCAGGAAAAAGAACCGATTTTTTAAAAATCATATGCCAAGAAAATCTGATTTAACTTAGCCAGATCTGTAAAGCATTGTTATGTGTGGTTTTTCTATAGTTGATCTTAATGTTTGTTTCGTGTTTGTCCATCAGACCGTACATGTCAGTGGGAACCCTGCGAGACCAGTTGATCTACCCAGACACCGAGACCGAGATGGAGGAGAGAGGATTCACGGACCAGCAGCTAGAGGGGATCCTCGGAACCGTCAACCTGGTCTACATACTGGAGAGGGAAGGCGGGTGGAGTGCAGAAAGCGACTGGAAGGATGTGTTGTCAGGAGGAGAGAAACAGAGGATTGGGATGGCACGGATGTTCTACCACAGGTATGTCACATATAATAAACTGTATTCTTCACCAGACACGTGTAAGGATGGAAACTAAAAACCTAGCTGTTGTCTCAACGCGATTAAAAAAAAAAAAAAAATCTATTCCTATACCGTATCAGCGTTAGAGGACTGGAAATGGTGTCTTTGGATTTCACACTAATGCAGTGTGTGTTGTCTTGCCCAGGCCTAAGTATGCCCTGCTAGACGAGTGCACCAGCGCTGTCAGCATCGACGTGGAGGGGAAGATCTTCCAGGCAGCAAAGGATGCTGGGATAGCACTGCTGTCGATAACCCATCGACCCTCCCTCTGGTCAGCATGCTTATCAATCAACCTATTTATTTATTTATATAGCCATTTTTTATTTTTTTTTACAGATTCAGTATTTATTCATCTAACAATTCATTCCTGAAGGAAACTTGTTTTGTATGGGGAACATAAATATGAAATTAGATTGGTTTTCTGATCTAAGCAATGTGCTCTAGAAGGTGAGACTGAGTTTACACAGGAAATCAGTCAATTGAAATAAATACATTTGGCCCTAATCTATGGATTTCACATGACTGAGAATACAGATATGCATCTGTTGGTCACAGATACCTCAAAGGTAAGGGAGTGGATCAGAGAACCAGTCAGTATCTGGTGTGGATCAGAGAACCAGTCAGTATCTGGTGTGGATCAGAGACCCAGTCAGTATCTGGTGTTGCCACCATTAGCCTCATGCAGCGTGACACATCTCCTTCACATAGTTGATCAGGCTGGTGATTGTGGCCTGTGGAATGTTGTTCCACTCCTCTTCAATGGCTGTGTGAAGTCGCTGGATATTGGGCGGGAACTGGAACACACTGTCGATCCAGAGCATCACGAACATGCTCAATGGTGACATGTCTGAGAATGGAGGCCATGGAAGAACTGGGACGTTTTCAGCTTCCAGGAATTGTGTACAGATCCTTGCGACATGGGGCTGTGCATTATCATTGTGGTTGTAATGCCGGTTGGACGTAGTGCCAAATTCTCTAAAACGATGTTAGAGACGGCTTATGGTAGATACATTAAATGTAATGCCATAAGAGAATATAAAAGGAAAAATGCTCCCTAACAGGGGATGTACATTTCTGATCTTTTCATTCCCCGCTCATGAAACATGGGAGCAAAACTTTAAATGTTGTTTTTATATTTTTGTTCAATATACATTTGAGTTATTTTTTTAAAACATTTAGCTCAACATTAAATGTACTTTACCAATTTAGTGTGGATAGAGCTGCTTGCTTGGTGAGCGACTTTATTTCAATCTGTGTAGGAAAGTCGTTAAGAGCAAATTTAGTATTTTGACGTAACAGCGTGGTTTTGCTCATAAAGGAAACCGAGCGCGCTGATCTGCCTGTCAGTGTGGGGCGTGAGATGTGACTGAAATTAAGGGCGAGAGGATTGAGGAGACTTGACTTGGAGGAGATGGGCATCTTATTATGAGATGCATTATCTGAATTAGACCCACAGAATTTTACCTGCGGAGGACTGGCTTCCTACGGAGGAACTTTTGAAATGTCTTTGAACTTCTGAGAGTTGGTTTAACGTTGGACCAGAGCAAATGTTATAACTAGCTAGCTAACAGGCTTGTGTGCGCAGCGCAGCAATTTAATTAAGAACGCCTTGTTTTAGTTTAATAAAAACAGTGAAACGCGATAACTGTAGTAGCATTGGGAAAAAAGTAAATGTATTCTCTAATTAAACATGTCTCCCTAATTTCTGAATGAGTCTTGTGATGTCGGCGGTAAACATGCTTCAGAGGGGAAGAGACTGGGTAACCTACTCCAGCTGGGAGGCAGACGTTGGAATACGTTGGAGTGACAGTGTGAGGGTTTTATTGCGATTTGTGGGACTTAAAAAAAGAAAAAGAAATTGTTAATAACCGGTTCTCGTGTGTTTTTTTAAATTCAGGGAACAGAACCGAAACTGATCCATAGTGTTCCGGAACAGAACCGTTATTTAAAATAAAGGTTCTGTTCCGGAACAGAACCGAAACTGATCCATAGTGTTCCGGAACAGAACCGTTATTTAAAATAAAGGTTCTGTTCCGGAACAGAACCGAAACTGATCCATAGTGTTCCGGAACAGAACCGTTATTTAAAATAAAGGTTCTGTTCCGGAACAGAACCGAAACTGATCCATAGTGTTCCGGAACAGAACCGTTATTTAAAATAAAATGTAAAATAAAAGAATGGTTCTGTTCCGGAACACTATGGATCAGCTTTGGTTTGGATTGTGTTCCTCATGTTATCTTTTGGTTCTGTTCCCTGAACCAATTCCAACCCTTGGTCAAAAGACCATTAGTGGGGGGTAAAAGGGTGTGTATATACATTAGGAAGCAAATGGAAGCCAAATGAAACTGGGTTTTTTTTGTGACTAGTGAATACACCCCAGAATTGGGTTTCCTGTGTAAACGCAGCCTGAGTATATATGCAACCTCCAGTAGGGGGCAGTGGTGATCTGAGAGTTCAGCCTCTGTCACTGCTGTGTCTTTTATATGGAGTAGAGGCCAGGCAGGAACATCCCATACCCCTAGTCACTTCATATGGAGTAGAGGCCAGGCCAGGCAGGAACATCCCATACCCCTAGTCACTTCATATGGAGTAGAGGCCAGGCCAGGCAGGAACATCCCATACCTCTAGTCACTTCATATGGAGTAGAGACCAAGCAGGAACATCCCATACCCCTAGTCACTTCATATGGAGTAGAGACCAAGCAGGAACATCCCATACCCCTAGTCACTTCATATGGAGTAGAGACCAAGCAGGAACATCCCATACCCCTAGTCACTTCATATGGAGTAGACCAGGCAGGAACATCCCATACCCCTAGTCACTTCATATGGAGTAGAGGCCAGGCAGGAACATCCCATACCCCTAGTCACTTCATATGGAGTAGAGGCCAGGCCAGGCAGGAACATCCCATACCCCTAGTCACTTCATATGGAGTAGAGTAGAGGCCAGGCAGGAACATCCCATACCCCTAGTCACTTCATATGGAGTAGAGACCAGGCAGGAACATCCCATACCCCTAGTCACTTCATATGGAGTAGAGACCAAGCAGGAACATCCCATACCCCTAGTCACTTCATATGGAGTAGAGACCAGGCAGGAACATCCCATACCTCTAGTCACTTCATATGGAGTAGAGGCCAGGCCAGGCAGGAACATCCCATACCCCTAGTCACTTCATATGGAGTAGAGACCAGGCAGGAACAACCCATACCCCTAGTCACTTCATATGGAGTAGAGACCAAGCAGGAACATCCCATACCCCTAGTCACTTCATATGGAGTAGAGACCAGGCAGGAACATCCCATACCTCTAGTCACTTCATATGGAGTAGACCAGGCAGGAACAACCCATACCCCTAGTCACTTCATATGGAGTAGAGACCAAGCAGGAACATCCCATACCTCTAGTCACTTCATATGGAGTAGACCAGGCAGGAACAACCCATACCCCTAGTCACTTCATATGGAGTAGAGACCAAGCAGGAACATCCCATACCTCTAGTCACTTCATATGGAGTAGACCAGGCAGGAACAACCCATACCCCTAGTCACTTCATATGGAGTAGAGACCAAGCAGGAACATCCCATACCCCTAGTCACTTCATATGGAGTAGACCAGGCAGGAACAACCCATACCTCTAGTCACTTCATATGGAGTAGAGACCAGGCAGGAACATCCCATACCTCTAGTCACTTCATATGGAGTAGAGGCCAGGCCAGGCAGGAACATCCCATACCCCTAGTCACTTCATATGGAGTAGAGACCAAGCAGGAACATCCCATACCCCTAGTCACTTCATATGGAGTAGAGACCAGGCAGGAACATCCCATACCTCTAGTCACTTCATATGGAGTAGACCAGGCAGGAACAACCCATACCCCTAGTCACTTCATATGGAGTAGACCAGGCAGGAACAACCCATACCTCTAGTCACTTCATATGGAGTAGAGACCAGGCAGGAACATCCCATACCTCTAGTCACTTCATATGGAGTAGAGACCAAGCAGGAACATCCCATACCCCTAGTCACTTCATATGGAGTAGACCAGGCAGGAACAACCCATACCCCTAGTCACTTCATATGGAGTAGAGGCCAGATGAATCGGTTCCCCACGCAGCCTCTATACCCGTAATGAAGCGGTTCCCCACGCAGCTCCTATACCCATAATGAATCGGTTCCCCACACAGCTCCTATACCCGTAATGAAGCGGTTCCCCACACAGCTCCTATACCCGTAATGAAGCGGTTCCCCACGCAGCTCCTATACCAGTAATGAATCGGTTCCCCACGACGCTCCTATACCCGTAATGAATCGGTTCCCCACGCAGCTCCTATACCCGTAATGAAGCGGTTCCCCACGCAGCTCCTATACCTGTAATGCAGCGGTTCCCCACGCAGCTCCTATACCCGTAATGAAGCGGTTCCCCACGCAGCGGTTCCCCACACAGCTCCTATACCCGTAATGAAGCGGTTCCCCACACAGATCCTATACCCGTAATGAATCGGTTCCCCACGCAGCTCCTATACCTGTAATGCAGCGGTTCCCCACGCAGCTCCTATACCCGTAATGAATCGGTTCCCCACGCAGCTCCTATACCTGTAATGCAGCGGTTCCCCACGCAGCTCCTATACCCGTAATGAAGCGGTTCCCCACGCAGCGGTTCCCCACACAGCTCCTATACCCGTAATGAAGCGGTTCCCCACACAGATCCTATACCCGTAATGAAGCGGTTCCCCACACAGATCCTATACCTGTAATGAAGCGGTTCCCCACGCAGCGGTTCCCCACACAGCTCCTATACCCGTAATGAAGCGGTTCCCCACACAGCTCCTATACCCGTAATGAAGCGGTTCCCCACACAGCTCCTATACCCGTAATGAAGCGGTTCCCCACGCAGCTCCTATACCCGTAATGAATCGGTTCCCCACGCAGCTCCTATACCCGTAATGAATCGGTTCCCCACGACGCTCCTATACCCGTAATGAATCGGTTCCCCACGCAGCTCCTATACCCGTAATGAATCGGTTCCCCACGACGCTCCTATACCCGTAATGAAGCGGTTCCCCACGCAGCTCCTATACCCGTAATGAATCGGTTCCCCACGCAGCTCCTATACCCGTAATGAAGCGGTTCCCCACGCCGCTCCTATACCCGTAATGAAGCGGTTCCCCACGCAGCTCATACCCGTAATGAAGCGGTTCCCCACGCAGCTCATACCCGTAATGAATCGGTTCCCCACGCAGCTCCTATACCCGTAATGAAGCGGTTCCCCACGCAGCTCCTATACCCGTAATGAATCGGTTCCCCACGCAGCTCCTATACCCGTAATGAATCGGTTCCCCACGCAGCTCCTATACCCGTAATGAAGCGGTTCCCCACGCAGCTCCTATACCCGTAATGAAGCGGTTCCCCACGTAGCTCCTATACCCGTAATGAAGCGGTTCCCCACACAGCTCCTATACCCGTAATGAAGCGGTTCCCCACGCAGCTCCTATACCCGTAATGAATCGGTTCCCCACGCCGCTCCTATACCCGTAATGAATCGGTTCCCCACGCAGCTCCTATACCCGTAATGAATCGGTTCCCCACGCAGCTCCTATACTATCTCCGATCTCTCTGGATAACGGTGATCCATTTGATTTTAATACAATGTTAGTCAATCTCAAACATGCACCTTTCCTTCCTTCCCATTACAGGAAGTACCACACCCACCTGCTTCAGTTCGACGGAGAGGGTGGCTGGCGCTTTGAGAGGCTGGACGCCTCCACACGTGTCTCTCTCCAGGATGAGAAACAGAAGCTGGAGTCCCAGCTCTCTGGGATACCCAAGATGCAACAGCGCCTGTCGGATCTCTGCCGCATGCTGGGGGAGGACGCCACCCTGTCAGGAACCGGAGGAGAGGAAGCGGGGGAGGAGGAGGAGAAGGAAGCAGGGGAGGATGAGAAACTGGAGGAGAAGGAGAAGGAAGAGTGATGAACAAGGACAATAGAAGGATGATGATCATCGGATGCAAGGATGGGAATGAGAGAACTTTTGGCCCTGTCCAGAAACAACCCCCTGGGGCATTTGTCCCCTGAGGCAAGGTGGAGCTGTACTCATATTGTTCCTAATAGGTCCAGTCCTTTCAGATCCTCTGGGGTGCTCAGGACATAGTGTCTAGGTCCTAGAGGCTGTATCTTCTAGTGTATAATGAGGTTCTGGACTTCCAACCACTCAAATGTGGCTGTTAGTCAACTGCTGCTCAGTTTTCTTTTCCACTATCAGCAGTATGGGAGGGGGAGGAGTTTCTAGGGGAGAGGGAGGGTGGAAGTGTAGTGGGAGGGGGAGGAGTTTCTAGGGGAGAGGGAGGGTGTAGTGGGAGGAGGAAGTAGATTCTAGGGGAGAGGGAGGGTGTAGTGGGAGGAGGAAGTAGATTCTAGGAGGGAGGGAGGGTGGAAGTGTAGTGGGAGGAGGAAGTAGATTCTAGGAGGGAGGGTGGAAGTGTAGTGGGAGGAGGAAGTAGATTCTAGGGGAGGGGGGAGGGTGGAAGTGTAGTGGGAAGAGGAAGTAGATTCTAGGGGAGAGGGATGGAGGGTGGAAGTGTAGTGGGAGGAGGAAGTAGATTCTAGGGGGGAGGGAGGGTGTAGTGGGAGGAGGAAGTAGATTATAGGGGAGAGGGAGGGAGGGAGGGTTGAAGTGTAGTGGGAGGAGGAAGTAGATTCTAGGGGAGAGGGAGGGAGGGTGGAAGTGTAGTGGGAGGAGGAAGTAGATTATAGGGGAGAGGGAGGGAGGGTGGAAGTGTAGTGGGAGGAGGAAGTAGATTCTAGGGGAGAGGGAGGGAGGGTGGAAGTGTAGTGGGAGGAGGAAGTAGATTCTAGGGGAGAGGGAGGGAGGGTGGAAGTGTAGTGGGAGGAGGAAGTAGATTCTAGGAGGGAGGGAGGGTGGAAGTGTAGTGGGAGGAGGAAGTAGATTCTAGGGGAAAGGGAGGGAGGGTGGAAGTGTAGTGGGAGGAGGAAGTAGATTCTAGGGGAGAGGGAGGGAGGGTGGAAGTGTAGTGGGAGGAGGAAGTAGATTCTAGGGGAGAGGGAGGGTGGAAGTGTAGTGGGAGGAGGAAGTAGATTCTAGGGGAGAGGGAGGGTGGAAGTGTAGTGGGAGGAGGAAGTAGATTCTAGGGGAGAGGGAGGGTGGAAGTGTAGTGGGAGGAGGAATTAGATTCTAGGGGAGAGGGAGGGTGGAAGTGTAGTGGGAGGAGGAAGTAGATTCTAGGGGAGAGGGAGGGTGGAAGTGTAGTGGGAGGAGGAAGTAGATTCTAGGGGAGAGGGAGGGTGGAAGTGTAGTGGGAGAAGGAAGTAGAAAACTGCAAGTGCCAACTCTGCTGCCGCCCTCTCCGTCTACCGCCGCCCTCTCCGTCTACCGCCGCCCTCTCCGTCTACCGCCGCCCTCTCCGTCTACCGCCTCAACAGAATTTAATGTAATCTCTGGTGCACACACTTGTAGGATACATGCCAAATATCACCCTATCCCCTATGTAGTGCACTACTATAGACCAGGGCCCTATTCCCTATGTAGTGCACTACTTTAGACCAGGGCCCTGTCCCTTATGTAGTGCACTACTTTAGACCAGGGCCCTATCCCTTATGTAGTGCACTACTTTTGACCAGGGCCCCTAGGGAATAGGGGGCCATTTGGGACTGACCCTTGGTGGGAGAGGCGGCTGGCCTCTTTAGAACCATCTGCTCTACTGAATTACAATTTCAACAAATTACATTTTTTGTTTTTTTTTATAGAGTTTGACACAATATATTTCTGAATAGCGGAAAGATACTGTAAAGGTTTCTTATGATGAATGTAGCAATCTATATTTTATTACAGTCTGTGCTGTATGTAGACAATTGATACAAAGGTAATATAACCTTGTACTTTATTTTAATATGGATTGATTTATTAAATTATTTTTTTGTAGAGTATCGATGTTAAAGTTGTTGAAGCTGTAATATAGCTTAACCCAGGTGTTTTCATTCTGCCAATTATGTTGCAAAATGTTTTTTTTTTTTTTTTTTAAGTAACGAAAAGAGGTGAGACTTACCTGAATTTTTCCAATGAATTCCAAACAGTTGCAAAACGTTCTGTTGTGCAACAGAATCGACGGCATGAATACACCCCAAGGCCAGCCTTGGTCCTGGAGGGCCAAAGGCCCTTATTTAACTGGCCTGTAAGACCAGGTGTGTTGAATTTAGGCGAATCATTGAACTGGTCAATTCGCTCAGTTGGTCTGATGAGTTGCCTAGTTGGAACACAATCCTGCAGGGCCTGCTGCATTCCAGGAACAGGGTTGCCTACACACCTCTCTTCCAATTATTTAGTTATTTGTAAATTTGTTGTAAAATTATATTGAGATTATTAGTCAATTTATCTGAAGTAATGTAACCTAAAGATTGTAGCCTGTCACATTTGTGCCTTAAGTGCCCTTAACCTAAATGATTATGGTTTACTTACCCACCTAACTATAGAATATTGAAACATATCAGTGTGGGGGGGCTTCTATGCTTTCAGAGAAGGCCCAAGGATTTATAAAAAGGTGTGTTTTTTTTTTTAATGAAATTTCGTTTTAATTTCCATTTCATCTGTATAATAATTGTGTGGTCTTCTGATTTCATATCTTCAATTTGTTTGAAAGAGAGAAGGGTTAATACCGAAGAGCGAAAATATCTAATCAGGATATTCTATGGTGGTCTCTGGGTAGTAAAATCTAGCTAGCTCAATCAACCATTGGCTAAGCCATCAGAAGCTGGACAGTAGGCCCCTGCCATTTAACCCAATAGACCCCGTGTCAGGACAAGGGGGAGTTCTTATAGAACAGCAGCAAATAAAAGCCTTGATTTACATGTTGCTTATGAGTGCATTTCAATTATAATTGGATGTCCAGCTTAATGTTTTTATCGTCTCAAGTCAACTGCATTTATACTTTTAAAAAAAACTGTTCAACTTCAGCGGGTGAAATAGCTCCCTGGCTTTCACTACAACTGCTGCATCCAGAATAGGTATTTTGTAAAGATCACAACCAAATATCATCTTAGCGACTGTCCAAGCAAGAATCAAAACATCATTGTAAGTGTATGAGAAACCCAAAAAATATATTTCGTTTTGACAACTTTAAAAAAAAAATATATATGACTTTTCTTACTGGAAAAGTGTCTATTAGGGCAGAATTTTGACCGATGAATGAAACAAATCACTTTTTGACATGCGTGGGTGGGACCGTTTTTTTTTTTAAGAGAATAAGGGCACTTTTTAAACTCGCTTGCTGTTAAGCGTTTCCTTTTGAAACAGATTATTGCATTTAAACTTTAGATCAAATACAGTATATTTTTAATGAGAAGTAATAGCTGATTTGGTCATATCATTTTTTTTAAAACCATAGATCAACGGTTAGTGTGCTGAACGTGATAAAATATATTTTTAATGGGGAAGTAGTAGCTGATTTGGTCATATCATTTTGGAAATGAAATGGTTGTGCTTTTGCATAGGTATGATTTCACGTGGGCTACTGGAGTGAACGGGATGCTTATTCTGTAACATTATCTGATGCTGTTTGTGACTGCTGTCTCCTGTCTATCCGCTTTGTCTGCGTTTTGACCAAATCTGGCTCTTCCTCATCGACCATGGAGTTGCACAGGTATTGCGGCCGCTGTCCTTACAGCAACACGAGCCTGTCACCTTTGTGACACTACTGTTGTCGCTATTGGTGATAGAGGTGTTGTTCGGCTACCATGTTACGCTGTGTGTCACGTGTCCATGACTGTTCTGTTTCCACGTGCGGCAGCCTGAAGCACAGCCAGGACTGTTTTGATTCATTCATAATGTCGTCAAAAGGTATTGCTCCTCCACTAGAACCTGAACAGTCCGACTTCAGAAAATAAAATCTTGGCACATTAAGTGACGCTGTGTTTTCTGTTATTTTCTAGGTAATTGAGTTTGATACAACACATTTGATTATATTTTTGGTCCCTCAAGGCCTATATTCAAGGTCCTACCTATATTCATGGTTCGCCACTGAAACAACATATACATGGCAATATTGTCTCGTTAATAGTATATCTGACAATTAGCCTCCAAATACTTTTTGTTAATCAGCCCAGCTGTCATTTTCCATTATGCGTTTTATATATAGATGGGTCAACTTAAATATAAAATGATTAAATGAACTGAAATGTTGGTCCTTTTTTAAAATGTAATGATTTTTTTTCTGTCCATTTCTAATGATAGACAATCACACCTGGATTCATCTAGTTATTCAGCTTCTAGAAAGATGATTCACTTTTGTCTTATTTTGTCTACAAACCATGCATGGTTTGTCTATAGTTTCTCAGTGTCTTGTCTATTCAATAAATATCTGATTTTGAGAGTTTGCCTGTATCCCAGACAGAGTAGTACCATTTTAAATTGGTGTTCAATGTTTAGTTTACAAACCCTCTAAAAGCCTTACTAGAATTCATGACTTCCCTTATTTGAGACACCACTCACTCTCTTTGAAGAAGCGACGCTCCTTTTTACGTCCTGTCCTCTACGTCGTGTTCCATTTCCAACCCGACCGCAACTCACCCTGAGAGTTCACTTTTCTTACCGGCGACAGACGCTCCTCTCCGGCAGAGAACCGCGCCGCAGCCCTCCCACCAAGCGACCCTGTTTCTGGGGGGCGGGGTCGACGGACGGTCGGTCATTCATCCGATGTAAATACGACAACGTTCATGTCGCTGAGTGCGTTTTATTTCTGAAAACTTTGGATAAACCAGGCGCACCGTCAATCTACGAGAGGTAAGTTGACTTTTCTGAACTTGTGAGTTCGTTGGCAAACTAAATCGCTAATGTTAGCTAACTGTAGCATGGCCGCTGATGCCAAAACGAAGTTAAATTGCTAAAACTATTTTAAGTAAGCGTGTTGCCGTCGTATGAATGTGTTTGTTTGGAGGTAACTGAATATTTAGTGGAGTTTGAAATCTTATGTCGGCACTTGCTACTATCCCGCTCACAACATACTTTACGCATTCTTCTACCGACGGACGGACGTCGGTCGGACGAGGTGGTTTCCGAGGCAGAGACGCTACTCACGCCCCATGTACGTCAAGCTGCATTTTACAACTGAAATAACAGAACTAGCATCAAAGACCAGCAGTCCTACTGTGTTTAAGCCAGCGATCTGTAGTACACGCAACAGAGCTATTTATAAAGTGTCCGTCTGGTTCAAAGGCAACTTTTTGAGAATGTCATCCGTGTTTTATTTTCAACACCTGTCCATTTGTAGTAGAGCTAGAGTTACAGCTATGCCTGGTGCAAAGAGGGACAAGCCAAATACATTTCAGTTGTTGAGAGCATAACTTTTTAATTTAAACGTTTTGTATCTGTAAGTTTTATATATATTTACAGCTAAGAATGTGCCAACTAAAAGAGAGCTGCTGTACATGAAATTGACCGCATTCATTGAGCCTTGTTTGGATACACAGCAACCAATCTGTTGTACCACTGCCTCCAACTCACACATTACCTTGGTGTGATTTTCTATTTTTTCTGGTGTCATCATTGTCAACAGATCTAGATGTGGAAGATTAACAGTTGAAGTCAGAAGTTTATATACACTTAGGTTGGAGTCATTAAAACTTGTTTTTCAACCACTCCACAAATGTCTTAACAAACTACAGTTTTGGCAAGTCAGTTAGGACATCTACTTTGAGCATGACACAAGTAATTTTTCAAACAATTGTTTAGACGGATTATTTCACTTATAATTCACTGTATCACAATTCCAGTGGGTCAGAAGTTTACATACACTAAGTTGACTGTGCCTTTAAACAGCTTGGAAAATTCCCCAAAATATATGTCATGGCGTTAGAAGCTTCTGATAGGCTAATTGACCTAATTTGAGTCAATTGGAGGTGTACCTGTGGATGTATTTCAAGGCCTACCTTCAAACTCAGTGTCTCTTTGCTTGACATCATGGGAAAATCAAAAGAAATCAGCCAAGACCTCAGAAAAACAAATTGTTGACCTCCAAGTCTGGTTCATCCTTGGGAGCAATTTCCAAACACCTGAAGGTACCACGTTCATCTGTACAAACATTAGTATGCAAGTATAAACACCATGGGACCACGCAGCCATCATACCGCTCAGGAAGGAGACGCATTCTTTCTCCTAGAGATGAACGTACTTTCGTAAAAATCAATCCCAGAACAACAGCAAATGACCTTGTGAAGATGCTGGAGGAAACAGGTACAAAAGTATCTATATCCACAGTAAAACGAGTCCTATATCGACATAACCTGAAAGGCCAATCAGCAAGGAAGAAGCCACTGCTTCAAAACCGCCATTAAAAAGCCAAACTACGGTTTGCAACTGCACATGGGAACAAAGATTGTACTTTTTGGAGAAATGTCCTCTGGTCTGATAAAACAAAAATAGAACTGTTTGGCCTTAATGACCATCATTATGTTTGGAGGATAAAGGGGGAGGCTTGCAAGCCAAAGAACACCATCCCAACCGTGAAGCACGGGGGTGGCAGCATCATGTTGTGGGGGTGCTTTGCTGCAGGAGGGACTGGTGCACTTCACAAAATAGATGGCATCATAAGGAAGGAAAATTATGTGGATATATTGAAGCAACATCTCAAGACCTCAGTCAGGAAGTTAAAGCTTGGTCGCAAATGGGTCTTCCAAATGGACAATGACCCCAAGCATACATCCAAAGTTGTGGCAAAATGGCTTAAGGACAATAAAGTCAATGTATTGGAGTGGCCATCACAAAGCCCTGACCTCAATCCTGTAGAAAATGTGTGGGCAGAACTGAAAAGAGTGTGTGAGCAAGTGAAACAATTTAAAGGCAATGCTACCAAATACTAAGTGACTGTATGTAAACTTTTGACCCACTGGGAATGTGATGAAAGAAATAAAAGCTGAAATAAATAATTCTCTCTACTATTATTCAGACATTACACAATATTAAAATAAAGTGGTGATCCTAACTGACCTAAAACAGGGAATTTTTACTTGGACTATATGTCAATAATTGTGAAACTGAGTTTAAATGTATTTGGCTATGTAAACTTCAACTGTATGATGTGTTTGACACGTGGAAGAGAGATGAGGGGTTTGACACGTGGAAGAGAGATGAGGGGTTTGACACGTGGAAGAGAGATGAGGGGTTTGACATGTGGAAGAGAGATGGGGGGGGTTTGACATGTGGAAGAGAGATGGGGGGTTTGACACGTGGAGGAGAGATGGGGGGGTTTGACATGTGGAAGAGAGATGGGGGGGTTTGATATGTGGAAGAGAGATGGGGGGGTTTGATATGTGGAAGAGAGATGGGGGGGTTTGATATGTGGAAGAGAGATGGGGGGGTTTGACACGTGGAGGAGAGATGGGGGGGTTTGACATGTGGAAGAGAGATGGGGGGGTTTGATATGTGGAAGAGAGATGGGGGGGTTTGATATGTGGAAGAGAGATGGGGGGGTTTGATATGTGGAAGAGAGATGGGGGGGTTTGATATGTGGAAGAGAGATGGGGGGGGTTTGATATGTGGAAGAGAGATGGGGGGTTTGACACGTGGAAGAGAGATGGGGGGTTTGACACGTGGAAGAGAGAGGGGGGGTTTGATATGTGGAAGAGAGATGGGGGGTTTGACACGTGGAAGAGAGATGGGGGGTTTGACACGTGGAAGAGAGATGAGGGGTTTGACACGTGGAAGAGAGGATGGGTTTGACACGTGGAAGAGAGATGAGGGGTTTGACACGTGGAAGAGAGATGAGGGGTTTGACACGTGGAAGAGAGATGAGGGGTTTGACACGTGGAGGAGAGATGAGGGGTTTGACACGTGGAGGAGAGATGAGGGGTTTGACACGTGGAGGAGAGATGAGGGGTTTGACACGTGGAGGAGAGATGAGGGGTTTGACACGTGGAGGAGAGATGAGGGGTTTGACACGTGGAGGAGAGATGAGGGGTTTGACACGTGGAGGAGAGATGAGGGGTTTGACACGTGGAAGAGAGATGAGGGGTTTGACACGTGGAAGAGAGATGAGGGGTTTGACACGTGGAAGAGAGATGAGGGGTTTGACATTGGCCCCCTGTTCATCCTGCTTTAGGATAGGGGTTGTGTCTAAGGACATTGGTTGGGTTGTGCCATTTCCTTTGACATTACCGTAGTGTGTCCCTGGCTTTTTCTCCTTGATTTTCTTTGGCCAGGGGTATAAAATGTCAACCTAACATATCCCCTCCTCTCTTCCCTATATCCCCCTTCCCCTTCATAATCTCTGCCTCTCCCCCCTGCTCCTGGATTAGGGCATTTCCCCCTGCCTGCCTTCCTGATGACGGTTTCTTAATCTCTAATCCAGCCTACTTCCTAACAGCCCCTAACCCACCACTCTCTAACACACTCACTCACTCAGTCGAGTTGGGGCAGTATCCAGGTTTTCATACCGTTTCTGTACCATACTGGGGTATATGGTACTACTGGACACAATGGGTGGTAGAGTGTTGATATGGTACTACTGGACACAATGGGTATAGTGTTGATATGGTACTACTGGACACAATGGGTATAGTGTTGATATGATACTACTGGACACAATGGGTGGTATAGTGTTGATATGGTACTACTGGACACAATGGGTATAGTGTTGATATGGTACTACTGGACACAATGGGTATAGTGTTGATATGATACTACTGGACACAATGGGTATAGTGTTGATATGGTACTACTGGACACAATGGGTGGTATAGTGTTGATATGGTACTACTGGACACAATGGGTATAGTGTTGATATGATACTACTGGACACAATGGGTGGTATAGTGTTGATATGGTACTACTGGACACAATGGGTATAGTGTTGATATGGTACTACTGGACACAATGGGTGGTATAGTGTTGATATGGTACTACTGGACACAATGGGTATAGTGTTGATATGGTACTACTGGACACAATGGGTGGTATAGTGTTGATATGGTACTACTGGACACAATGGGTGGTATAGTGTTGATATGGTACTACTGGACACAATGGGTGGTATAGTGTTGATATGATACTACTGGACACAATGGGTATAGTGTTGATATGGTACTACTGGACACAATGGGTGGTATAGTGTTGATATGGTACTACTGGACACAATGGGTATAGTGTTGATATGGTACTACTGGACACAATGGGTATAGTGTTGATATGATACTACTGGACACAATGGGTGGTGTAGTGTTGATATGGTACTACTGGACACAATGGGTATAGTGTTGATATGGTACTACTGGACACAATGGGTATAGTGTTGATATGGTACTACTGGACACAATGGGTATAGTGTTGATATGGTACTACTGGACACAATGGGTATAGTGTTGATATGGTACTACTGGACACAATGGGTATAGTGTTGATATGGTACTACTGGACACAATGGGTATAGTGTTGATATGGTACTACTGGACACAATGGGTGGGTATAGTGTTGATATGGTACTACTGGACACAATGGGTGGTGTAGTGTTGATATGGTACTACTGGACACAATGGGTGGGTATAGTGTTGATATGGTACTACTGGACACAATGGGTGGTATAGTGTTGATATGGTACTACTGGACACAATGGGTGGTATAGTGTTGATATGATACTACTGGACACAATGGGTGGGTATAGTGTTGATATGGTACTACTGAACACAATGGGTATAGTGTTGATATGGTACTACTGGACACAATGGGTGGTAGAGTGTTGATATGATACTACTGGACACAATGGGTGGTATAGTGTTAATATGGTACTACTGGACACAATGGGTGGTATAGTGTTAATATGGTACTACTTGACACAATGGGTGGTATAGTGTTAATATGGTACTACTGGACACAATGGGTGGTATAGTGTTAATATGGTACTACTGGACACAATGGGTATAGTGTTGATATGGTACTACTGGACACAATGGGTGGTATAGTGTTGATATGGTACTACTGGACACAATGGGTATAGTGTTGATATGATACTACTGGACACAATGGGCGGTATAGTGTTGATATGGTACTACTGGACACAATGGGTATAGTGTTGATATGGTACTACTGGACACAATGGGTGGTATAGTGTTGATATGGTACTACTGGACACAATGGGTGGGTATAGTGTTGATATGGTACTACTGGACACAATGGGTATAGTGTTGATATGGTACTACTGAACACAATGGGTATAGTGTTGATATGGTACTACTGGACACAATGGGTGGTATAGTGTTGATATGATACTACTGGACACAATGGGTGGTATAGTGTTGATATGGTACTACTGGACACAATGGGTGGTATAGTGTTGATATGGTACTACTGGACACAATGGGTGGTATAGTGTTGATATGGTACTACTGGACACAATGGGTATAGTGTTGATATGGTACTACTGGACACAATGGGTATAGTGTTGATATGATACTACTGGACACAATGGGTGGTGTAGTGTTGATATGGTACTACTGGACACAATGGGTATAGTGTTGATATGGTACTACTGGACACAATGGGTATAGTGTTGATATGGTACTACTGGACACAATGGGTATAGTGTTGATATGGTACTACTGGACACAATGGGTATAGTGTTGATATGGTACTACTGGACACAATGGGTATAGTGTTGATATGGTACTACTGGACACAATGTGTATAGTGTTGATATGGTACTACTGGACACAATGGGTGGGTATAGTGTTGATATGGTACTACTGGACACAATGGGTGGTGTAGTGTTGATATGGTACTACTGGACACAATGGGTGGGTATAGTGTTGATATGGTACTACTGGACACAATGGGTGGTATAGTGTTGATATGGTACTACTGGACACAATGGGTGGTATAGTGTTGATATGATACTACTGGACACAATGGGTGGGTATAGTGTTGATATGGTACTACTGAACACAATGGGTATAGTGTTGATATGGTACTACTGGACACAATGGGTGGTAGAGTGTTGATATGATACTACTGGACACAATGGGTGGTATAGTGTTAATATGGTACTACTGGACACAATGGGTGGTATAGTGTTAATATGGTACTACTGGACACAATGGGTGGTATAGTGTTAATATGGTACTACTGGACACAATGGGTGGTATAGTGTTAATATGGTACTACTGGACACAATGGGTATAGTGTTGATATGGTACTACTGGACACAATGGGTGGTATAGTGTTGATATGGTACTACTGGACACAATGGGTATAGTGTTGATATGATACTACTGGACACAATGGGCGGTATAGTGTTGATATGGTACTACTGGACACAATGGGTATAGTGTTGATATGGTACTACTGGACACAATGGGTGGTATAGTGTTGATATGGTACTACTGGACACAATGGGTGGGTATAGTGTTGATATGGTACTACTGGACACAATGGGTATAGTGTTGATATGGTACTACTGAACACAATGGGTATAGTGTTGATATGGTACTACTGGACACAATGGGTGGTATAGTGTTGATATGATACTACTGGACACAATGGGTGGTATAGTGTTGATATGGTACTACTGGACACAATGGGTGGTATAGTGTTATGGTACTACTGGACACAATGGGTGGTATAGTGTTGATATGGTACTACTGGACACAATGGGTATAGTGTTGATATGATACTACTGGACACAATGGGTGGTGTAGTGTTGATATGGTACTACTGGACACACTGGGTAGAGTGTTGATATGGTACTACTGGACACAATGGGTATAGTGTTGATATGGTACTACTGGACACAATGGGTGGTATAGTGTTGATATGGTACTACTGGACAGAATGGGTGGGTATAGTGTTGATATGGTACTACTGGACACAATGGGTAGAGTGTTGATATGGTACTACTGGACACAATGGGTATAGTGTTGATATGGTACTACTGGACACAATGGGTGGTATAGTGTTGATATGGTACTACTGGACACAATGGGTATAGTGTTGATATGGTACTACTGGACACAATGGGTATAGTGTTGATATGGTACTACTGGACACAATGGGTGGGTATAGTGTTGATATGGTACTACTGGACACAATGGGTATAGTGTTGATATGGTACTACTGGACACAATGGGTATAGTGTTGATATGGTACTACTGGACACAATGGGTGGTATAGTGTTGATATGATACTACTGGACACAATGGGTATAGTGTTGATATGGTACTACTGGACACAATGGGTATAGTGTTGATATGGTACTACTGGACACAATGGGTGGTATAGTGTTGATATGGTACTACTGGACACAATGGGTATAGTGTTGATATGGTACTACTGGACACAATGTGTATAGTGTTGATATGATACTACTGGACACAATGGGTATAGTGTTGATATGGTACTACTGAACACAATGGGTATAGTGTTGATATGATACTACTGGACACAATGGGTGGTATAGTGTTGATATGGTACTACTGGACACAATGGGTATAGTGTTGATATGATACTACTGGACACAATGGGTATAGTGTTGATATGGTACTACTGGACACAATGGGTGGTATAGTGTTGATATGGTACTACTGGACACAATGGGTGGTGTAGTGTTGATATGGTACTACTGGACACAATGGGTATAGTGTTGATATGATACTACTGGACACAATGGGTGGTATAGTGTTGATATGGTACTACTGGACACAATGGGTGGTATAGTGTTGATATGGTACTACTGGACACAATGGGTGGTGTAGTGTTGATATGGTACTACTGGACACAATGGGTGGTATAGTGTTGATATGGTACTACTGGACACAATGGGTGGTATAGTGTTGATATGATACTACTGGACACAATGGGTGGTATAGTGTTGATATGGTACTACTGGACACAATGGGTGGTATAGTGTTGATATGGTACTACTGGACACAATGGGTGGTGTAGTGTTGATATGGTACTACTGGACACAATGGGTGGTATAGTGTTGATATGATACTACTGGACACAATGGGTGGTGTAGTGTTGATATGGTACTACTGGACACAATGGGTGGTATAGTGTTGATATGATACTACTGGACACAATGGGTATAGTGTTGATATGGTACTACTGGACACAATGGGTATAGTGTTGATATGATACTACTGGACACAATGGGTATAGTGTTGATATGGTACTACTGGACACAATGGGTATAGTGTTGATATGGTACTACTGGACACAATGGGTATAGTGTTGATATGGTACTACTGGACACAATGGGTATAGTGTTGATATGGTACTACTGGACACAATGGGTATAGTGTTGATATGGTACTACTGGACACAATGGGCGGTATAGTGTTTGTTTTACTCACCGAACAGTGTAGACAACAGGGATCTCTGCTGTAACCTAGAAGCTTGCTCTTGACATCTAGCCACTAGTTATACTATATATATATATATATATATTATTTAATACACACATGCATGGCTGAAGCCCTGAGCTGGAGATCATTGACACATGATTTGACACATCATACCGTCTGGTATGTCGGCCAAGCCTAGCACACACAGGTACGTGTACACACTCCATAACACAGTTAAACGCTGCAGTGCGGAACCTTTTTTTTGGGGTGGCGACCCAAATTCACGTAGAAATATGAGTTATAGATCTGTCGCTCTCATTTAAAAGCAAGTCTTAAGAAACTCTGTTCTATGTGCACTACGTCTGTGGTTCCCTTTTTTGTAATTTTAGTGGAGCGACTCCTACACATTGCACTTTTAAACAAAGAAATAGTCCTGGTAGCTATTTGATTAACTCTCTGCATTGACCCCCATTTTGTTTTTTTTGCACTAACTCTTGACTCATCACGTACGCTGCTGCATCTTACAATGCCTTGCAAAAAATATATAGAGACCCCTTGAATTTCTTGACATTTTTCTTTATGAAGTAGAATTTAAAAAAAGTAACCAAATCACATCGTAGGAACCCTTAGGCCATAAGGGGGTCCTTTCTGAAGACTGGGCGATGGGGGCTGGGGGAAAGGAAAAGGTTTTCTGGGAAAGGTTGGTGATGGGGGCTGGTTGAAATGTTGGTGATATGGGCTGGTTGAAAGGTTGGCGATGTGGGCTGGTTGAAAGGTTGGCGATGTGGGCTGGTTGAAAGGTTGGCGATGTGGGCTGGTTGAAAGGTTGGCGATGTGGGCTGGTTGAAAGGTTGGCGATGTGGGCTGGTTGAAAGGTTGGCGATGTGGGGTGGTTGAAAGGTTGGCGATGGGGGCTGGTTGAAAGGTTGGCGATGGGGGCTGGTTGAAAGTTTGGCGATGTGGGCTGGTTGAAAGGTTGGCGATGTGGGCTGGTTGAAAGGTTGGCGATGTGGGCTGGTTGAAAGGTTGTATTAACTGTAACATTGCAACTGCAGTATGACAATAGAGGTTTGAGGTTTCAGGTACGTTGTTGCTTGAGAATTGATCGGCTCGTACTAGTTAACATGCGCAAGCCTCTGTAGCTTGTACAGGGTGATTCTGCCCTAGCAAGCCAAAACATACAGTAACTAACTGCTCATAGCGTGGATCTGAGAAAAATGACTTTTATATACCTTGGTTTCACAGTGACTTTATACAGTTTACTGCTAACATGCCCCATATTCTCTCCAAAACACAGTACAATAGAGGCAGGATATTTGTCCACATGATTAAGCATGTATTTAATGTAGCAAAAATTGACTTTATTTATGACCAAATGAGCAGTTCCTACCTTTTTTTGCTTGGTACGGTAGAATAGTGCAGGGGTGTTCAACTGTGACCCTTCGAGGTCCGGAGCCTGCTGTTTTTCCACATCTCTCTGATAATTAATTGCACCTACTTGGTGTCCCAGGTCTAAATTAGTCCCCAGTTAGAGGGGATCAGAACCGCTGATATGCTAACCATTTATTGCTGTCAGATATCCGTTTACACATGAGCCTCTTATCAGTTGGAATTTTATCTGAATTATTCTCATGTTCAGATTTTTTTTTTTTTGGGGGGGGGGGTTAATTTTTTTAGAATATTGACACTGTCTCTCCTCTAACACCCTAAACCCTAAACCCTTATCACACCATCTGGATTAGGCAGGGATTGTGTCTGTGTCTGACGAAGACCGCACGCACACAACACAACCTTATTCTTGGTTTAACCCGAAGGATCACGAAACAAGGAACATGATGACCAGTTAAGTTTTAATGTCCTTATGTTGTAGATTATGGTGCAATATTTGCACCATAATTCATAGCATTAATAGACCTCATAACATGGACGACCCTGTGGTAGGTAATGAGTGATTCCTCACAACCCAGACAAAGAACATAACATGATTGTGGGGATTTTCACAATGTAGCCCGTGGAACACAGTGTAGTCGGTGGAACACAATGTAGCCCGTGGAACACAATGTAGCCCGTGGAACACAATGTAGCCCGTGGAACACAATGTAGCCCGTGGAACACAATGTAGCCCGTAGAACACAATGTAGCCCGTAGAACACAATGTAGCCCGTAGAACACAGTGTAGCCCGTAGAACACAGTGTAGCCCGTAGAACACAGTGTAGCCCGTGGAACACAATGTAGCCCGTAGAACACAGTGTAGCCCGTGGAACACAGTGTAGCCCGTAGAACACAGTGTAGCCCGTGGAACACAGTGTAGCCCGTGGAACACAATGTAGCCCGTAGAACACAATGTAGCCCGTGGAACACAATGTAGCCCGTAGAACACAATGTAGCCCGTAGAACACAATGTAGCCCGTAGAACACAATGTAGCCCGTAGAACACAATGTAGCCCGTAGAACACAATGTAGCCCGTAGAACACAGTGTAGTCGGTGGAACACAATGTAGCCCGTGGAACACAATGTAGCCCGTAGAACACAATGTAGCCCGTAGAACACAATGTAGCCCGTGGAACACAGTGTAGCCCGTAGAACACAGTGTAGTCGGTAGAACACAATGTAGCCCGTAGAACACAATGTAGCCCGTAGAACACAATGTAGCCCGTAGAACACAATGTAGCCCGTGGAACACAGTGTAGCCCGTGGAACACAGTGTAGCCCGTGGAACACAGTGTAGCCCGTAGAACACAGTGTAGCCCGTAGAACACAATGTAGCCCGTAGAACACAATGTAGCCCGTGGAACACAGTGTAGCCCGTGGAACACAGTGTAGCCCGTAGAACACAATGTAGCCCGTTGAACACAATGTAGCCCGTAGAACACAATGTAGCCCGTAGAACACAGTGTAGCCCGTAGAACACAGTGTAGCCCGTGGAACACAGTGTAGCCCGTGGAACACAGTGTAGCCCGTAGAACACAATGTAGCCCGTAGAACACAATGTAGCCCGTAGAACACAGTGTAGCCCGTGGAACACAGTGTAGCCCGTAGAACACAATGTAGCCCGTAGAACACAATGTAGCCCGTAGAACACAGTGTAGCCCGTGGAACACAGTGTAGCCCGTAGAACACAGTGTAGCCCGTAGAACACAATGTAGCCCGTAGAACACAATGTAGCCCGTAGAACACAGTGTAGCCCGTGGAATGGGCTTTGAAGGAAGGATTGTTGACCTACAGGATATTTGACATTTGAATCAAAGCATAATTGAGAAATAATAGATTTAAAGTTGGCATATTTCTGACATTTTGGCCTCACCCAGGTCTCCTTTAAGACTCCATAATGTTTAAATAAGTATTAAGGCCTGAGGGGGGGTGGTATATGACCAATATACCACGGCTCAGGGCTGTTCTTAGGCACGATGTATCGCAGAGTATACAGCCCTTAGCTGTGGTATATTGGCCATATATCACAACCCCCCAAGGTGCCTTATTGCTGTTATAAACTGGTTACTAACGTAATTAGAACAGTAAAAATGTTTTGTCATACCCGTGGTATCTTGTCTGATATACCACGACTGTCAGCCAATCAGCATTCAGCTCTGGAACCACCCAGTTTATAAGCTGATTGTAGAATATTGCCCCTAAACCCTTACCCCCTTACCCCCTAACCCCCTAACCCCCTAAACCCTTACCCCTACCCCTAACCCCTAACCCCTAAACCCTTATCCCTAACCCCTTACCCCCTACCCCTAAACCCTTACACCTTACCCCTAAACCCTTACACCTTACCCCTAAACCCTTACCCCTAACCCCTAAACCCTTACCCCTATCCCCTAAACCCTTACCCCTTACCCCTACCCCCTAAACCCTTACCCCCTACCCCCTAAACCCTTACCCCCTACCCCCTAAACCCTTACCCCTAAACCCTTACCCCTAAACCCTAACCCCTAAACCCTTACCCCTAACCCCTAAACCCCTAAACCCTAAACCCTTACCCCTAAACCCTTACCCCTAAACCCTTACCCCTTACTCCTAACCCCTAAACCCTAACCCCTAAACCCTAACCCCTAAACCCTAACCCCTAAACCCTTACCACACAATCTGGATGCGGCAGGGTGCTACAAAGGTTGTAAGGAAACATTGAGTAGTATTTTAATTTCAGTGACTTTTATTTACATTTATGAATATTGACAAATAAACATTAGGGATGTGCATATTTTCCTTTCAATACGATTCGATACAAAAGTCAAAGATTTCAACAATCCTTCCTCTTAAAGGACCATTTCTATGAATTTATATTACATTTGTATTACATTTGTATTACATTTGTATTACATTTATATTACATTTGTATTACATTTGTATTATATTTATATTACATTTGTATTACATTTGTATTACATTTATATTACATTTTTGTCTGAGTTTTGTGAGGAATCTCTGTAATCTAAAGAGCCCTGCTCAGAAGTAGTTCACTATGTAAAGAATTGGGTGGCATTTAGGACGCAAGACTCTTTCTTCACAACATGCAAATATCCGTCTAGTCTTCCCTGTTGGTTACGATGCAAATAGTGATCGTGCTGCCGATGGTAGACCAACCCTACTGGTCTATCCGGTTGTGTTTGTTTGGTTAAAGACTGAGGGAGAGGGGATTGCAGAACGAGAGGAGGGGAGTGGAACGTTTACTGTTCATTTTTATTGTTTATTTCACTTTAGTTTATCTACTTCATTTGCTTTAGCGATGTAAACATATGTTTCCCATGTCAATAAAACCCTGAAATGGAATTGAGAGGATTGCAGAGCAGTAAGAGAGGAGAGACCAGTAGGGAAATGGGGAGGGGGAGGGGTTTTTAAATACTCTGTTGTTCGAACACCTGGTGTACAACCGGATGAACCTGACTGAGGCTGCAGTATTAACACTACCACCCCCTGCTACCGTCTCCCCCTGCTACCATCTCCCCCTGCTACCATCTCCCCCTGCTACCATCTCCCCCTGCTACCATCTCCCCCTGCTACCGTCTCCCCCTGCTACCGTCTCCCCCTGCTACCGTCTCCCCCTGCTACCGTCTCCCCCTGCTACCGTCTCCCCCTGCTACCGTCTCCCCCTGCTACCATCTCCCCCTGCTACCATCTCCCCCTGCTACCATCTCCCCCTGCTACCATCTCCCCCTGCTACCGTCTCCCCCTGCTACCGTCTCCCCCAGTCACACTACCACCCCCTGCTACCGTCTCCCCCAGTCACACTACCACCCCCTGCTACCGTCTCCCCCAGTCACACTACCACCCCCTGCTACCGTCTCCCCCAGTCACACTACCACCCCCTGCTACCATCTCCCCCAGTCACACTACCACCCCCTGCTACCATCTCCCCCAGTCACACTACCACCCCCTGCTACCATCTCCCCCAGTCACACTACCACCCCCTGCTACCGTCTCCCCCAGTCACACTACCACCCCCTGCTACCATCTCCCCCAGTCACACTGCTACCATCTCCCCCAGTCACACTACCACCCCCTGCTACCATCTCCCCCAGTCACACTACCACCCCCTGCTACCATCTCCCCCAGTCACACTGCTACCATCTCCCCCAGTCACACTACCACCCCCTGCTACCATCTCCCCCAGTCACACTACCACCCCCTGCTACCGTCTCCCCCAGTCACACTACCACCCCCTGCTACCGTCTCCCCCAGTCACACTACCACCCCCTGCTACCGTCTCCCCCAGTCACACTACCACCCCCTGCTACCATCTCACCCAGTCACACTACCACCCCCTGCTACCATCTCCCCCAGTCACACTACCACCCCCTGATACCATCTCCCCCAGTCACACTACCACCCCCTGCTACCGTCTCCCCCAGTCACACTGCCACCCCCTGCTACCATCTCCCCCAGTCACACTGCCACCCCCTGCTACCATCTCCCCCAGTCACACTGCCACCCCCTGCTACCGTCTCCCCCAGTCACACTACCACCCCCTGCTACCGTCTCCCCCAGTCACACTGCTACCATCTCCCCCAGTCACACTACCACCCCCTGCTACCATCTCCCCCAGTCACACTGCCACCCCCTGCTACCATCTCCCCCAGTCACACTGCTACCATCTCCCCCAGTCACACTACCACCCCCTGCTACCGTCTCCCCCAGTCACACTACCACCCCCTGCTACCATCTCCCCCAGTCACACTGCTACCATCTCCCCCAGTCACACTACCACCCCCTGCTACCGTCTCCCCCAGTCACACTACCACCCCCTGCTACCATCTCCCGCAGTCACACTACCACCCCCTGCTACCATCTCCCCCAGTCACATTGCCACCCCCTGCTACCATCTCCCCCAGTCACACTACCACCCCCTGCTACCATCTCCCCCAGTCACACTACCACCCCCTGCTACCATCTCCCCCAGTCACACTACCACCCCCTGCTACCATCTCCCCCAGTCACACTACCACCCCCTGCTACCATCTCCCCCAGTCACACTACCACCCCCTGCTACCATCTCCCCCAGTCACATTGCCACCCCCTGCTACCATCTCCCCCAATCACACTACCACCCCCTGCTACCATCTCCCCCAGTCACACTACCACCCCCTGCTACCATCTCCCCCGTCACACTGCCACCCCCTGCTACCGTCTCCCCCAGTCACACTACCACCCCCTGCTACCGTCTCCCCCAGTCACACTACCACCCCCTGCTACCATCTCCCCCAGTCACACTGCTACCATCTCCCCCAGTCACACTACCACCCCCTGCTACCATCTCCCCCAGTCACACTGCCACCCCCTGCTACCATCTCCCCCAGTCACACTGCCACCCCCTGCTACCATCTCCCCCAGTCACACTACCACCCCCTGCTACCATCTCCCCCAGTCACACTGCTACCATCTCCCCCAGTCACACTACCACCCCCTGCTACCATCTCCCCCAGTCACACTGCTACCATCTCCCCCAGTCACACTACCACCCCCTGCTACCGTCTCCTCCAGTCACACTGCTACCATCTCCCCCAGTCACACTACCACCCCCTGCTACCGTCTCCCCCAGTCACACTACCACCCCCTGCTACCATCTCCCCCAGTCACACTGCTACCATCTCCCCCAGTCACACTACCACCCCCTGCTACCATCTCCCCCAGTCACACTGCCACCCCCTGCTACCATCTCCCCCAGTCACACTGCCACCCCCTGCTACCATCTCCCCCAGTCACACTGCTACCATCTCCCCCAGTCACACTACCACCCCCTGCTACCATCTCCCCCAGTCACACTGCCACCCCCTGCTACCATCTCCCCCAGTCACACTGCTACCATCTCCCCCAGTCACACTACCACCCCTGCTACCGTCTCCCCCAGTCACACTACCACCCCCTGCTACCATCTCCCCCAGTCACACTGCTACCATCTCCCCCAGTCACACTACCACCCCCTGCTACCATCTCCCCCAGTCACACTACCACCCCCTGCTACCATCTCCCCCAGTCACATTGCCACCCCCTGCTACCATCTCCCCCAGTCACACTGCCACCCCCTGCTACCATCTCCCCCAGTCACACTACCACCCCCTGCTACCATCTCCCCCAGTCACACTGCTACCATCTCCCCCAGTCACACTACCACCCCCTGCTACCATCTCCCCCAGTCACACTGCTACCATCTCCCCCAGTCACACTGCCACCCCCTGCTACCATCTCCCCCAGTCACACTACCACCCCCTGCTACCGTCTCCTCCAGTCACACTGCTACCATCTCCCCCAGTCACACTACCACCCCCTGCTACCGTCTCCCCCAGTCACACTACCACCCCCTGCTACCATCTCCCCCAGTCACACTGCTACCATCTCCCCCAGTCACACTACCACCCCCTGCTACCATCTCCCCCAGTCACACTGCCACCCCCTGCTACCATCTCCCCCAGTCACACTGCTACCATCTCCCCCAGTCACACTACCACCCCCTGCTACCATCTCCCCCAGTCACACTGCCACCCCCTGCTACCATCTCCCCCAGTCACACTGCTACCATCTCCCCCAGTCACACTACCACCCCCTGCTACCATCTCCCCCAGTCACACTGCCACCCCCTGCTACCATCTCCCCCAGTCACACTGCTACCATCTCCCCCAGTCACACTACCACCCCCTGCTACCGTCTCCCCCAGTCACACTACCACCCCCTGCTACCATCTCCCCCAGTCACACTGCTACCATCTCCCCCAGTCACACTACCACCCCCTGCTACCATCTCCCCCAGTCACACTACCACCCCCTGCTACCATCTCCCCCAGTCACATTGCCACCCCCTGCTACCATCTCCCCCAGTCACACTACCACCCCCTGCTACCATCTCCCCCAGTCACACTACCACCCCCTGCTACCATCTCCCCCGTCACACTGCCACCCCCTGCTACCGTCTCCCCCAGTCACACTGCCACCCCCTGATACCATCTCCCCCAGTCACACTGCCACCCCCTGCTACCATCTCCCCCAGTCACACTACCACCCCCTGCTACCATCTCCCCCAATCACACTACCACCCCCTGCTACCATCTCCCCCAGTCACACTACCACCCCCTGCTACCATCTCCCCCGTCACACTGCCACCCCCTGCTACCGTCTCCCCCAGTCACACTACCACCCCCTGCTACCGTCTCCCCCAGTCACACTACCACCCCCTGCTACCATCTCCCCCAGTCACACTGCTACCATCTCCCCCAGTCACACTACCACCCCCTGCTACCATCTCCCCCAGTCACACTGCCACCCCCTGCTACCATCTCCCCCAGTCACACTGCCACCCCCTGCTACCATCTCCCCCAGTCACACTACCACCCCCTGCTACCATCTCCCCCAGTCACACTGCTACCATCTCCCCCAGTCACACTACCACCCCCTGCTACCATCTCCCCCAGTCACACTGCTACCATCTCCCCCAGTCACACTACCACCCCCTGCTACCGTCTCCTCCAGTCACACTGCTACCATCTCCCCCAGTCACACTACCACCCCCTGCTACCGTCTCCCCCAGTCACACTACCACCCCCTGCTACCATCTCCCCCAGTCACACTGCTACCATCTCCCCCAGTCACACTACCACCCCCTGCTACCATCTCCCCCAGTCACACTGCCACCCCCTGCTACCATCTCCCCCAGTCACACTGCTACCATCTCCCCCAGTCACACTACCACCCCCTGCTACCATCTCCCCCAGTCACACTGCCACCCCCTGCTACCATCTCCCCCAGTCACACTGCTACCATCTCCCCCAGTCACACTACCACCCCCTGCTACCATCTCCCCCAGTCACACTGCCACCCCCTGCTACCATCTCCCCCAGTCACACTGCTACCATCTCCCCCAGTCACACTACCACCCCCTGCTACCGTCTCCCCCAGTCACACTACCACCCCCTGCTACCATCTCCCCCAGTCACACTGCTACCATCTCCCCCAGTCACACTACCACCCCCTGCTACCATCTCCCCCAGTCACACTGCCACCCCCTGCTACCATCTCCCCCAGTCACATTGCCACCCCCTGCTACCATCTCCCCCAGTCACACTGCCACCCCCTGCTACCATCTCCCCCAGTCACACTACCACCCCCTGCTACCATCTCCCCCAGTCACACTGCTACCATCTCCCCCAGTCACACTACCACCCCCTGCTACCATCTCCCCCAGTCACACTGCTACCATCTCCCCCAGTCACACTGCCACCCCCTGCTACCATCTCCCCCAGTCACATTGCCACCCCCTGCTACCATCTCCCCCAGTCACACTACCACCCCCTGCTACCGTCTCCCCCAGTCACACTACCACCCCCTGCTACCATCTCCCCCAGTCACACTGCTACCATCTCCCCCAGTCACACTACCACCCCCTGCTACCATCTCCCCCAGTCACACTACCACCCCCTGCTACCATCTCCCCCAGTCACACTGCTACCATCTCCCCCAGTCACACTACCACCCCCTGCTACCATCTCCCCCAGTCACACTGCTACCATCTCCCCCAGTCACACTGCCACCCCCTGCTACCATCTCCCCCAGTCACACTACCACCCCCTGCTACCGTCTCCTCCAGTCACACTGCTACCATCTCCCCCAGTCACACTACCACCCCCTGCTACCGTCTCCCCCAGTCACACTACCACCCCCTGCTACCATCTCCCCCAGTCACACTGCTACCATCTCCCCCAGTCACACTACCACCCCCTGCTACCATCTCCCCCAGTCACACTGCCACCCCCTGCTACCATCTCCCCCAGTCACACTGCTACCATCTCCCCCAGTCACACTACCACCCCCTGCTACCATCTCCCCCAGTCACACTGCCACCCCCTGCTACCATCTCCCCCAGTCACACTGCTACCATCTCCCCCAGTCACACTACCACCCCCTGCTACCATCTCCCCCAGTCACACTGCCACCCCCTGCTACCATCTCCCCCAGTCACACTGCTACCATCTCCCCCAGTCACACTACCACCCCCTGCTACCGTCTCCCCCAGTCACACTGCTACCATCTCCCCCAGTCACACTACCACCCCCTGCTACCATCTCCCCCAGTCACACTACCACCCCCTGCTACCATCTCCCCCAGTCACATTGCCACCCCCTGCTACCATCTCCCCCAGTCACACTACCACCCCCTGCTACCATCTCCCCCAGTCACACTACCACCCCCTGCTACCATCTCCCCCGTCACACTGCCACCCCCTGCTACCGTCTCCCCCAGTCACACTGCCACCCCCTGATACCATCTCCCCCAGTCACACTGCCACCCCCTGCTACCATCTCCCCCAGTCACACTACCACCCCCTGCTACCATCTCCCCCAGTCACACTGCTACCATCTCCCCCAGTCACACTACCACCCCCTGCTACCATCTCCCCCACTCACACTACCACCCCCTGCTACCATCTCCCCCAGTCACACTGCCACCCCCTGCTACCATCTCCCCCAGTCACACTACCACCCCCTGCTACCATCTCCCCCAGTCACACTGCTACCATCTCCCCCAGTCACACTACCACCCCCTGCTACCATCTCCCCCAGTCACACTGCTACCATCTCCCCCAGTCACACTACCACCCCCTGCTACCGTCTCCCCCAGTCACACTACCACCCCCTGCTACCATCTCCCCCAGTCACACTGCTACCATCTCCCCCAGTCACACTACCACCCCCTGCTACCGTCTCCCCCAGTCACACTACCACCCCCTGCTACCATCTCCCCCAGTCACACTGCTACCATCTCCCCCAGTCACACTACCACCCCCTGCTACCATCTCCCCCAGTCACACTACCACCCCCTGCTACCATCTCCCCCAGTCACACTACCACACCCTGCTACCGTCTCCCCCAGTCACACTACCACCCCCTGCTACCATCTCCCCCAGTCACACTGCTACCATCTCCCCCAGTCACACTACCACCCCCTGCCACCGTCTCCCCCATCCTCCCATTTTGAGGATGAGGTGTTTATTTATCGTCAACGATCAGGACTCGTCCGAGGGCTCCCAAACCCTCCACCATTTTCTGTTTGGTTCCCCACGGCGTTGAGCTGTGGAATAATCAGTTTCCTCACCCATACATTACATACATTTAACATGCAGGGTTCACAGAATATGTCCTCATCCATACATTATAAGCAGTGGGTTAACTGGTGTGATTGGCAGAATAAACAAAAACAGGCCAATTTCTTTAGGCTCATTTGTATTTTCATATCTATGGTAATGATGAATGAAATGATTTTATAGAACAATTATTTTCACATTGAAATTAGTCTGATTTAGTTTATTTTCTAGGGTATCTAGAAAATAAATCAACAGCGCCACTCGGGAGGCCGGGGCCCCACATGCGCCTTTTTCCTTAAAGAGGACAAGAGGACATCAACATGTCACATTTCTACATGAACAATAATTTAACATAGCATTGTGTATTATTTTAAAATCATATACAGTGTCTTCAGAACGTATTCACGCCCCTCGACTTTCTCCACATTTTTGGTGCGTTACAGCCTGAATTTAAAATGGATTACATTGAAGGGCCTCCCGGGTGGCGCTGTTAAGGGTGCTGTACTGCAGCGCCAGCTGTGCCATCAGAGACTCTGGGTTCGTGCCCAGGCTCTGTCGTAACCGGCCGCGACCGGGAGGTCCGTGGGGCGACGCACAATTGGCCTGGCGTCGCCCGGGTTAGGGAGGGCTTGGCCGGTAGGGATATCCCTGTCTCATCGCGCACCAGCGACTCCTGTGGCGGGCTGGGCGCAGTGCACGCTAACCAAGGTTGCCAGTTGCACGGTGTTTTCTCTGACACATTGGTGCGACTGGCTTCCGGGTTGGATGTGCGCTGTGTTAAGAAGCAGTGCGGCTTGGTTGGGTTGTGTATCGGTGGACGCGTGACTTTCAACCTTCGTCTCTCCCGAGCCCGTACGGGAGTTGTAGCGATGAGACAAGATAGTAGCTACTACAACAATTGGATGCCACGAAATTGGGGAGAAAAAGGGGTACAACATTTTTTGGGATTACATTGAGATATTGTGTCACTGGCCTTCACACAACATCCCATAATGTCAAAGTGGAATGTTTTTAGGAAACATTTTTATAAATTAATAAAAAAATGAATAGCTAAAATGTCTTGAGTCAAGTATTCAACCCCTTTTTGTTTTGGTCTAAATGAGTTCAGGAACATGTTGTAGAGACTCTGTTCAATAAACACATGTTGTAGAGACTCTGTTCAATAAACACATGTTGTAGAGACTCTGTTCAATAAACACATGTTGTAGAGACTCTGTTCAATAAACACATGTTGTAGAGACTCTGTTCAATAAACACATGTTGTAGAGACTCTGTTCAATAAACACATGTTGTAGAGACTCTGTTCAATAAACACATGTTGTAGAGACTCTGTTCAATAAACACATGTTGTAGAGACTCTGTGTTCAATAAACACATGTTGTAGAGACTCTGTGTTCAATAAACACATGTTGTAGAGACTCTGTGTTCAATAAACACATGTTCTCTTCTCTGTACCAGTCTTCTCTGTACCAGTCTTCTCTGTACCAGTCTTCTCTGTACCAGTCTTCTCTGTACCAGTCTTCTCTGTACCAGTCTTTTTAAAAGTTGATTATTGTATTTTGCCCCTTTTTTTTTTCTCCCCAATTCGTGATATCCAATTGTGTTGTCTCGTCGCTGCAACTCCCCAACGGAGGAAACACCAGTCAACTGACGACAGAAGTCAGCCTGCAGGTGCCCTGCCCACCACAAGGAGTCACTAGAGTGTGATGACTCAAGTAAAGTTCCCCCCGGCGTAACCTGGACGACACTGGGCCAATTGTGCGGTCATGGTCGGTTGTGATACAGCCTGGGATTGAACCTGTGTCTGTGGTGATGCCTCAAGCACTGCGATGCAGTGCATTAGACCGCTACACCATTCTGGAGGCCGTCCCCTCACATGAGCCTTTTTTATAAATAAAGGGGCCAAGGTGCAACATCAAGGTCAAAATTTAAAAATGGTTTTCTATACAGTTTAAACGTATAGTTACAGGAATAAGAGTCGAGATAGGCACAACGAGACCATAACTCCTAGCAACAACAAAACATCTACATGTCACAATGAGACCATAACCCCTCGCAACAACAAAACATCCACATGTCACAATGAGACCATAACCCCTAGCAACAACAAAACATCTACATGTCACAATGAGACCATAACCCCTAGCAACAACAAAACATCAACATGTCACAATGAGACCATAACCCCTAGCAACAACAAAACATCTACATGTCACAATGAGACCATAACTCCTAGCAACAACAAAACATCTACATGTCACAATGAGACCATAACCCCTAGCAACAACAAAACATCAACATGTCACAATGAGACCATAACCCCTAGCAACAACAAAACATCAACATGTCACAATGAGACCATGACTCCTAGCAACAACAAAACATCAACATGTCACAATGAGACCATAACTCCTAGCAACAACAAAACATCAACATGTCACAATGAGACCATGACTCCTAGCAACAACAAAACATCAACATGTCACAATGAGACCATGACTCCTAGCAACAACAAAACATCAACATGTCACAATGAGACCATGACTCCTAGCAACAACAAAACATCAACATGTCACAATGAGACCATGACTCCTAGCAACAACAAAACATCAACATGTCACAATGAGACCATAACTCCTAGCAACAACAAAACATCTACATGTCACAATGAGACCATGACCCCTAGCAACAACAAAACATCAACATGTCACAATGAGACCATAACCCCTAGTAACAACAAAACATCAACATGTCACAATGAGACCATAACCCCTAGCAACAACAAAACATCAACATGTCACAATGAGACCATAACCCCTAGCAACAACACATCTACATGTCACAATGAGACCATAACCCCTAGCAACAACAAAACATCAACATGTCACAATGAGACCATAACCCCTAGCAACAACACATCTACATGTCACAATGAGACCATGACTCCTAGCAACAACAAAATATCACACGTCATTCAAAATGCCACATGACATGTTTATTTGCCATGCCTAGTAGCCAGTTCTGTTTGTGCTTTAGTCAACTTCTCTATCATTTGAAATCAAATGTCAATGCTGTTGTAGTGAAATGCTTGTGTTCCTAGCTCCAACCGTGATAAACATTCCAGAAGAATGAAAAAGAAACATCAGAATTTCTATATGTTTTTTTTAATCTGTTGATATAGTAATATAATACAGTGGGTTCTGTCAACTAAATCATTGCTGCCACCACCGTGCTTCACCGTAGGGATGTTTCCACCACCCTGCTTCACCGTAGGGATGCTACCACCATGCTTCACCGTATGGATGCTGTCACCACCATGCTTCACTGCCAGGTGTCCAATTTCAAGTCTCATAGCAAAGGGTCTGAATTCTTATGTCAGTAAGGTATTTCTGTTTTTTTATATTTTATACATTTGCAAACTTTTCTAAAAACCTATTTATACTTTTGTCATTTTGGGGTGTTGTGTTTAGATTTCTGAGGATTTTTATTTAATTTAACCAATTCTAGAATAAGGCTGTAACGTAACAAAATGTGTGTGGGGGGGGATCAAGGGGTTTGAATACTTTCCAAAGGCACTGTATATAATTACACTGTCCACCAAGAGTCTCTGAATCTATGCTCTACTTCAGTTTGTTCCTCAATTCACGCAGCTTGGTTGGAGAGCGAGGTAGCAGCAGTGATCTGTGTGTGGGGGGATGGGCACAGCAGCACTTCCCTCAGTAAAAGCCAGAGCCCAGTAATGTCGTCCCTGCTGCATTCTTGTTCCTGTGTATTACTGTGCTAACAAACATCCCAGCACATTGAAATACCGCAGGGAGGGGGTTGTAAGTAATAGCCCAGACAGGTAAAACATGGAGACCTGAGGGTATACTCTCACTGCTAAAGCTGGGACGATAAACCCTCAAATTATACACCGCCCGAATATCACAGGCATTTTGCTTGATATCGTTTATTACGATCAGTAAGCCTATGCTAGAGAAATGAAATACGTTTGTTGATATGGGCCATTATTGTTGGTGGAACAATAGATGGTTACAACCAATCACACTGCTACTAGTAGTAGTTTTAAATGGTTCATAAATCAACCGTGGTGCCACATTCATGTTAGAAACGTATTGTTCTAGATGTCTTAATCACAGCAGGTCATTTATTGCGATATGGATTTTTCTCCATATGGCCCGCCTCTACTCACCACCTAACCCTTAGCAGAAGACCCAGTGGGGTTCGGCACGGGGGTGATGAGGAGGGATGTATAGGTAGTCCCCGTGGTGGTTGTCAGGGGACGAAGAGGGGGGGTAGGTCTGGGGTGAGGCTATAGAGGGGTCCCCCAGCCTGCTAGCCTCCCCAGGCCCAAGGCTGATCCCTCCCAGAGGCTTTAGACAAGACCAGGGCTCCCTGCTGTCTTCAGAGACACACACACACACACACACACACTTCTAGCTTACACACACACTCTCCCAGCTCACACACAGTTACACACACACACACAGTTACACACACTCTCCCAGCTCACACACAGTTACACACACACACTCCCAGCTTACACACAATTACACACACACTCCCAGCTTACACACAATTACACACACACACACTCCCAGCTCAGACAGAGGATTCTGTGAAGTGTGGTATCTGCTGAGGCTGTATGTGAGGAGAGAGGAGAGGAGCCCTTGATCGTGCCAACTGCTGCCTTCCTGTATCCCCCTCTCCCTTCCCCATCTCTAACCCCCCTTCCTGTATCCCCCTCTCCCTTCCCCATCTTTACCCCCCCTTCCTGTATCCCCCTCTCCCTTCCCCATCTTTACCCCCCCATTCCTGTATCCCCCTCTCCCTTCCCCATCTTTACCCCCCCTTCCTGTATCCCCCTCTCCCTTCCCCATCTTTACCCCCCCCTTCCTGTATCCCCCTCTCCCTTCCCCATCTTTACCCCCCCATTCCTGTATCCCCCTCTCCCTTCCCCATCTTTACCCCCCCCTTCCTGTATCCCCCTCTCCCTCCCCATCTTTACCCCCCCTTCCCCATCTTTACCCCCCCTTCCTGTATCCCCCTCTCCCTTCCCCATCTTTTCCCCCCTTCCTGTATCCCCCTCTCCCTCCCCCATCTTTACCCCCCCTTCCTGTATCCCCCTCTCCCTCCCCATCTCTAACCCCCCTTCCTGTATCCCCCTCTCCCTCCCCATCTTTACCCCCCCTTCCTGTATCCCCCTCTCCCTTCCCCATCTTTACCCCCCCCTTCCTGTATCCCCCTCTCCCTTCCCCATCTTTACCCCCCCCTTCCTGTATCCCCCTCTCCTTCCCCATCTTTACCCCCCCCTTCCTGTATCCCCCTCTCCCTCCCCATCTTTACCCCCCCCTTCCTGTATCCCCCTCTCCCTCCCCATCTTTACCCCCCCTTCCTGTATCCCCCTCTCCCTCCCCATCTTTACCCCCCCTTCCTGTATCCCCCTCTCCCTCCCCCATCTTTACCCCCCCCTTCCTGTATCCCCCTCTCCCTCCCCATCTTTACCCCCCCCTTCCTGTATCCCCCTCTCCCTCCCCATCTTTACCCCCCCCTTCCTGTATCCCCCTCTCCCTCCCCATCTTTACCCCCCCTTCCTGTATCCCCCTCTCCCTTCCCCATCTTTACCCCCCCCCCCCCCCCCCCCTTCCTGTATCCCCCTCACCATCTCTAAGCCCCTCCTCCACCCACCCATCACTTGTCAGATCACTCTCCACCTTATCCGTGCTCAAGGTGTCATTAAATATGTATGGGGTATTTTTGATGTATCATGCAGTTTGCCCTCAGGAGCGCTGCAGGCCTCATCTGATCTGCCTCTCCAAACAACCAGACCAGTACCTCAATACTGAGAGAGACACAAATTAATGAAGAGCCCTCTTTCTCTCTGTGTCTCTCTTTTTCTCTCTGTGTCTCTTCTTCTCTCTCTGTGTCTCTCTTGCTCTCTCTGTGTGTCTCTCTCTCTCTGTGTCTCTCTCTGTGTCTCTCTTTCTCTCTCTGTGTCTCTCTTTCTCTCTCTGTGTCTCTCTTTTTCTCTCTGTGTCTCTCTTTTTCTCTCTGTGTCTCTTTTCTCTCTGTGTCTCTCTCTCTCTCTCTGTGTCTCTCTTTCTCTCTCTGTGTCTCTCTCTCTCTCTGTGTCTCTCTCTCTCTGTGTCTCTCTCTGTGTCTCTCTTTCTCTCTCTGTGTCTCTCTCTCTCTCTGTGTCTCTCTCTCTCTCTGTGTCTCTCTCTGTGTCTCTCTTTCTCTCTCTGTGTCTCTCTTTCTCTCTTTCTCTCTCTGTGTCTCTCTTTCTCTCTCTGTGTCTCTCTCTCTGTGTCTCTCTTTCTCTCTCTGTGTCTCTCTTTCTCTCTCTGTGTCTCTGTTTCTCTTTCTGTCTCTCTCTCCCCGCTCTTTCTTTCTCTCTCTCTCTCTGTCTCTCTCTCTCTCTCTCGCTCTCTCTCTCTGTGTGTGTGTGTCTGTCTGTCTCAAACTCAATTTAGGCTATCAAAACAAAAAACATCCAACCTGATAAAAAAACAGCTAATTTGTCTAGAAGCATCGCTCTCTTTATGTAATATTGACTAGGGCGATCCCTCTCTTTATGTAATATTGACTAGGGGGATCTCTCTCTTTATGTAATATTGACTAGGGGGATCTCTCTCTTCATGTAATATTGACTAGGGGGATCTCTCTCTTTATATAATATTGACTAGGGGGATCTCTCTCTTTATGTAATATTGACTAGGGGGATCTCTCTCTTCATGACTAGGGGCGATCCCTCTCTTTATATAATATTGACTAGGGGGATCTCTCTCTCTCTTTATATAATATTGACTAGGGGGATCTCTCTTTATATAATATTGACTAGGGGGATCTCTCTCTTTATATAATATTGACTAGGGGGATCTCTCTCTTTATATAATATTGACTAGGGGGATCTCTCTCTTTATGTAATATTGACTAGGGGGATCTCTCTCTTTATATAATATTGACTAGGGGGATCTCTCTCTTTATATAATATTGACTAGGGGGATCTCTCTCTCTATATAATATTGACTAGGGGGATCTCTCTCTTTATATAATATTGACTAGGGGGATCTCTCTCTCTATATAATATTGACTAGGGGGATCTCTCTTTATATAATATTGACTAGGGGGATCTCTCTCTCTATATAATATTGACTAGGGGGATCTCTCTCTTTATATAATATTGACTAGGGGGATCTCTCTCTTTATATAATATTGACTAGGGGGGATCTCTCTCTTTATGTAATATTGACTAGGGGGATCTCTCTCTTTATATAATATTGACTAGGGGGATCTCTCTCTATATAATATTGACTAGGGGGGGGATCTCTCTCTTTATGTAATATTGACTAGGGGGATCTCTCTCTTTATATAATATTGACTAGGGGGATCTCTCTCTTTATGTAATATTGACTAGGGGGATCTCTCTCTTTATATAATATTGACTAGGGGGATCTCTCTCTTTATGTAATATTGACTAGGGGGATCTCTCTCTCTATATAATATTGACTAGGGGGATCTCTCTCTTTATATAATATTGACTAGGGGGATCTCTCTCTCTATATAATATTGACTAGGGGGATCTCTCTTTATATAATATTGACTAGGGGGATCTCTCTCTCTATATAATATTGACTAGGGGGATCTCTCTCTTTATATAATATTGACTAGGGGGATCTCTCTCTTTATATAATATTGACTAGGGGGATCTCTCTCTTTATGTAATATTGACTAGGGGGATCTCTCTCTTTATATAATATTGACTAGGGGGATCTCTCTCTTTATGTAATATTGACTAGGGGGATCTCTCTCTCTCTTTATATAATATTGACTAGGGGGATCTCTCTCTCTCTTTATATAATATTGACTAGGGGGATCTCTCTCTTTATATAATATTGACTAGGGGGATCTCTCTCTTTATATAATATTGACTAGGGGGATCTCTCTCTTTATGTAATATTGACTAGGGGGATCTCTCTCTTTATATAATATTGACTAGGGGGATCTCTCTCTTTATATAATATTGACTAGGGGGATCTCTCTATATAATATTGACTAGGGGGATCTCTCTCTTTATATAATATTGACTAGGGGGATCTCTCTCTTTATATAATATTGACTAGGGGGATCTCTCTATATAATATTGACTAGGGGGATCTCTCTCTTTATATAATATTGACTAGGGGGATCTCTCTATATAATATTGACTAGGGGGATCTCTCTCTTTATATAATATTGACTAGGGGGATCTCTCTCTCTATATAATATTGACTAGGGGGATCTCTCTCTCTATATAATATTGACTAGGGGGATCTCTCTCTTTATATAATATTGACTAGGGGGATCTCTCTATATAATATTGACTAGGGGGATCTCTCTCTCTTTATATAATATTGACTAGGGGGATCTCTCTCTTTATATAATATTGACTAGGGGGATCTCTCTCTTTATATAATATTGACTAGGGGGATCTCTCTCTTTATGTAATATTGACTAGCGGGATCTCTCTCTTTATATAATATTGACTAGGGGGATCTCTCTATATAATATTGACTAGGGGGGGATCTCTCTCTTTATATAATATTGACTAGGGGGATCTCTCTCTTTATATAATATTGACTAGGGGGATCTCTCTCTTTATATAATATTGACTAGGGGGGGGATCTCTCTCTTTATATAATATTGACTAGGGGGATCTCTCTCTTTATATAATATTGACTAGGGGGGGGATCTCTCTCTTTATATAATATTGACTAGGGGGGATCTCTCTCTTTATATAATATTGACTAGGGGGATCTCTCTCTTTATATAATATTGACTAGGGGGATCTCTCTCTCTATGTAATATTGACTAGGGGGATCTCTCTCTTTATATAATATTGACTAGGGGGATCTCTCTCTTTATGTAATATTGACTAGGGGGATCTCTCTCTTTATATAATATTGACTAGGGGGATCTCTCTCTTTATGTAATATTGACTAGGGGGATCTCTCTCTTTATATAATATTGACTAGGGGACCTCTCTCTTTATATAATATTGACTAGGGGGATCTCTCTCTTTATATAATATTGACTAGGGGGATCTCTCTCTTTATATAATATTGACTAGGGGGATCTCTCTATATAATATTGACTAGGGGGATCTCTCTCTTTATATAATATTGACTAGGGGGATCTCTCTCTTTATATAATATTGACTAGGGGGATCTCTCTCTTTATATAATATTGACTAGGGGGGGGATCTCTCTTTAAATAATATTGACTAGGGGGATCTCTCTCTTTATATAATATTGACTAGGGGGATCTCTCTCTTTATATAATATTGACTAGGGGGATCTCTCTCTTTATATAATATTGACTAGGGGGGGGATCTCTCTCTTTATATAATATTGACTAGGGGGATCTCTCTCTTTATATAATATTGACTAGGGGGGATCTCTCTTTAAATAATATTGACTAGGGGGATCTCTCTCTTTATGTAATATTGACTAGGGGGATCTCTCTCTTTATATAATATTGACTAGGGGGATCTCTCTCTTTATATAATATTGACTAGGGGGATCTCTCTCTTTATATAATATTGACTAGGGGGATCTCTCTCTTTATATAATATTGACTAGGGGGGGATCTCTCTTTAAATAATATTGACTAGGGGGATCTCTCTCTTTATATAATATTGACTAGGGGGATCTCTCTATATAATATTGACTAGGGGGATCTCTCTCTTTATATAATATTGACTAGGGGGATCTCTCTATATAATATTGACTAGGGGGATCTCTCTATATAATATTGACTAGGGGGGATCTCTCTATATAATATTGACTAGGGGGGATCTCTCTTTGTATAATATTGACTAGGGGGATTTCTCTCTTTATATAATATTGACTAGGGGGATCTCTCTCTTTATATAATATTGACTAGGGGGATCTCTCTCTTTATATAATATTGACTAGGGGGGGATCTCTCTCTTTATATAATATTGACTAGGGGGATCTCTCTCTTTATATAATATTGACTAGGGGGATCTCTCTCTTTATATAATATTGACTAGGGGGATCTCTCTTTATATAATATTGACTAGGGGGGATCTCTCTCTTTATATAATATTGACTAGGGGGATCTCTCTATTTATATAATATTGACTAGGGGATCTCTCTCTTTATATAATATTGACTAGAGGGATCTCTCTCTTTATATAATATTGACTAGGGGGATCTCTCTCTCTATATAATATTGACTAGGGGGATCTCTCTCTTTATATAATATTGACTAGAGGGATCTCTCTCTTTATATAATATTGACTAGGGGGATCTCTCTCTCTATATAATATTGACTAGGGGGATCTCTCTCTTTATATAATATTGACTAGGGGGATCTCTCTCTCTCTTTATATAATATTGACTAGGGGGATCTCTCTCTTTATATAATATAGACTAGGGGGATCTCTCTCTTTATATAATATTGACTAGGGGGATCTCTCTCTCTCTTTATATAATATTGACTAGGGGGATCTCTCTCTCTCTTTATATAATATTGACTAGGGGGGATCTCTCTCTTTATATAATATTGACTAGGGGGGATCTCTCTCTTTATATAATATTGACTAGGGGGATCTCTCTCTCTCTTTATATAATATTGACTAGGGGGGATCTCTCTCTCTTTATATAATATTGACTAGGGGGGGATCTCTCTCTTTATATAATATTGACTAGGGGGATCTCTCTCTCTCTTTATATAATATTGACTAGGGGGGGGGATCTCTCTCTTTATATAATATTGACTAGGGGGGGGGGGGATCTCTCTCTTTATATAATATTGACTAGGGGGATCTCTCTCTTTATATAATATTGACATGGGGGGGATCTCTCTCTTTATATAATATTGACTTGCGAAGGGAGAAAGTGGAAGGAAGAAAGTGTAGTTGCGAGAAGGAATTTATATATACAACGAGCAAAGTGATCATGCTGTTTGTTTGTGGCTGCTATGAAAGTGATCTGTGTTTGCGTGTAATCAGGGGTGTATTCATTCCGCCGATTCTGTTGAAGAACACTTTAAACGGAAGCAAACAGAACGAAACAGGGATAAACATACCTGAATTAGTCCAATAAAAACTCTCGTTTGCAACTGTTGGACTAATGATTACACCCAACTGTTGGACTAATGATTACACCCAACGGTTGGACTAATGATTACACCCAACGGTTGGACTAATGATTACACCCAACTGTTGGACTAATGATTACACCCAACTGTTGGACTAATGATTACACCCAACTGTTGGACTAATGATTACACCCAACTGTTGGACTAATGATTACACCCAACTGTTGGACTAATGATTACACCCAACTGTTGGACTAATGATTACACCCAACGGTTGGACTAATGATTACACCCAACGGTTGGACTAATGATTACACCCAACGGTTGGACTAATGATTACACCCAACGGTTGGACTAATGATTACACCCAACGGTTGGACTAATGATTACACCCAACGGTTGGACTAATGATTACACCCAACTGTTGGACTAATGATTAAACCCAACTGTTGGACTAATGATTACACCCAACTGTTGGACTAATGATTACACCCAACTGTTGGACTAATGACTACACCCAACTGTTGGACTAATGATTACACCCAACTGTTGGACTAATGATTAAACCCAACTGTTGGACTAATGATTACACCCAACTGTTGGACTAATGATTACACCCAACTGTTGGACTAATGATTACACCCAACGGTTGGACTAATGATTACACCCAACTGTTGGACTAATGATTAAACCCAACTGTTGGACTAATGATTACACCCAACTGTTGGACTAATGATTACACCCAACTGTTGGACTAATGATTACACCCAACTGTTGGACTAATGATTACACCCAACGGTTGGACTAATGATTACACCCAACTGTTGGACTAATGATTACACCCAACTGTTGGACTAATGATTACACCCAACAGTTGGACTAATGATTACACCCAACTGTTGGACTAATGATTACACCCTACGTCCGATAGATGCAGGCCAGAGTGTGCAAGGCGGTATTGAATGTGTCACTGTCTGTCACCTTGATGACTCCAATGTGTCTCTCTCGACCTGTCGACCGACGTTATAAACTGTCATTCATAGGCTAGGTTGTAGCAACCTCATGATAGGTAGAGGGAAAATTAGAGTTTTCATGAGGTATCCTAAACCTATCGATGTTACATTGAACTGGGTGAATGGAATATGAATGAGAGTCATCCAATATGTTGTAATAGAAATAAGGCCATTCTCATGAATAAATATATATATATAATTGTCCTCCCTCATCTTAAATGGCACCGACCGCCACTGTTGTCTGCAGATCCCAGATACCACATACACACAGTGGGATAGTGGATTACAGAGCTGTAATCTAGAGGAACTCATTTAGGGAAAACAAGCTACTTAGCCCCCTGGTTGGAACCAACACTACACAGCATTACAAACTGTTCCTCGGACACTCTGCCAAATAAAATGTAATAAACTGATCAATCACACAAATAACTAAATAATGTGTGTATATATATATATATATATATATATATACAGTGCCTTGCGAAAGTATTCGGCCCCCTTGAACTTTGCGACCTTTTGCCACATTTCAGGCTTCAAACATAAAGATATAAAACTGTATTTTTTTGTGAAGAATCAACAACAAGTGGGACACAATCATGAAGTGGAACGACATTTATTGGATATTTCAAACTTTTTTAACAAATCAAAAACTGAAAAATTGGCCGTGCAAAATTATTCAGCCCCTTTTACTTTCAGTGCAGCAAATTCTCTCCAGAAGTTCAGTGAGGATCTCTGAATGATCCAATGTTGACCTAAATGACTAATGATGATAAATACAATCCACTTGTGTGTAATCAAGTCTCCGTATAAATGCACCTGCACTGTGATAGTCTCAGAGGTCCGTTAAAAGCGCAGAGAGCATCATGAAGAACAAGGAACACACCAGGCAGGTCCGAGATACTGTTGTGAAGAAGTTTAAAGCCGGATTTGGATACAAAAAGATTTCCCAAGCTTTAAACATCCCAATGAGCACTGTGCAAGCGATAATATTGAAATGGAAGGAGTATCAGACCACTGCAAATCTACCAAGACCTGGCCGTCCCCCTAAACTTTCAGCTCATACAAGGAGAAGACTGATCAGAGATGCAGCCAAGAGGCCCATGATCACTCTGGATGAACTGCAGAGATCTACAGCTGAGGTGGGAGACTCTGTCCATAGGACAACAATCAGTCGTATATTGCACAAATCTGGCCTTTATGGAAGAGTGGCAAGAAGAAAGCCATTTCTTAAAGATATCCATAAAAAGTGTTGTTTAAAGTTTGCCACAAGCCACCTGGGAGACACAGTCTGCAATACTGTCATTAGAGATCAAATAAGATGGAATTGCCAGTATTTGGAAAATTGGTTATTCACCATTTTAAATAGTAGGCCTATTCTGTTTTATTTAATGGTACCAATCTGTCATGTGGAGTACTCCTATCGGAGATATAATTAGACCGATCGCTTAGGTTGGAGTAGACTTGGTATCTAACCAGAACTACACTGTTATATCAGGGTGTTGTAACTAAGGCAGTCGGAGTAGACTTGGTATCTAACCAGAACTACACTGTTATATCAGGGTGTTGTAACTAAGGCAGTCGGAGTAGACTTGGTATCTAACCAGAACTACACTGTTATATCAGGGTGTTGTAACTAAGGCAGTCGGAGTAGACTTGGTATCTAACCAGAACTACACTGTTATATCAGGGTGTTGTAACTAAGGCAGTCGGAGTAGACTTGGTATCTAACCAGAACTACACTGTTATATCAGGGTGTTGTAACTAAGGCAGTCGGAGTAGACTTGGTATCTAACCTGAACTACACTGTTATATCAGGGTGTTGTAACTAAGGCAGTTGGAGTAGACTTGGTATTTTCCTGGGCCTGGCTTGTTGAATTGTGTGTAAAAGTCTGTCCTTGAGATTAGAAACTATTGTTCTGTAGCTATTAATACATTTTATAATTAATGAAGCTCTTCGTTGAATAACAAACCACTTTTTATGAGGGAGAGTCATGCCTCTTCAGTATAAGCCAGAACAAATGAGCCCCACTTCCTCCATCTTCTCCTTACTATCGCCTCCTCCTGTACTTCCTGTGTTGGGAGCTGTGAAGTTCAACTGGGAACCCTCCCTGTTACTGACTGTACTTCCTGTTACTGACTGTACTTCCTGTCCCTCCCTGTTACTGACTGTTCTTCCTGTCCTTCCCTGTTACCGACTGTACTTCCTGTCCCTCCCTGTTACTAACTGTTGTTCCTGTCCCTCCCTGTTACTGACTGTTCTTCCTGTCCCTCCCTGTTACTGACTGTTCTTCCTGTTACTGACTTTTGTTCCTGTCCCTCCCTGTTACTGACTGTTGTTCCTGTCCCTCCCTGTTACTGACTGTTGTTCCTGGTACTGACTGTTGTTCCTGGTACTGACTGTTGTTCCTGGTACTGACTGTTGTTCCTGGTACTGACTGTTGTTCCTGGTACTGACTGTTGTTCCTGTCCCTCCCTGTTACTGACTGTTGTTCCTGTCCCTCCCTGTTACTGACTGACTGTTCCTGTTACTGACTGTTCTTTCTGTCCCTCCCTGTTACTGACTGTTCTTCCTGTCCCTTCCTGTTACTGACTGTTGTTCCTGTTACTGACTGTTCTTCCTGTTACTGACTGTTCTTTCTGTCCCTCCCTGTTACTGACTGTTCTTCCTGTCCCTTCCTGTTACTGACTGTTGTTCCTGTTACTGACTGTTCTTCCTGTCCCTCCCTGTTACTGACTGTTGTTCCTGTCCCTCCCTGTTACTGACTGTTCTTCCTGTCCCTCCCTGTTATTGACTGTTGTTCATGTCCCTCCCTGTTACTGACTGTTGTTCCTGTCCCTCCCTGTTACTGACTGTTCTTCCTGTCCCTCCCTGTTACTGACTGACTGTTCCTGTTAGTGACTGTTCTTTCTGTCCCTCCCTGTTACTGACTGTTCTTCCTGTCCCTTCCTGTTACTGACTGTTGTTCCTGTTACTGACTGTTCTTCCTGTTACTGACTGTTCTTCCTGTCCCTCCCTGTTACTGACTGTTCTTCCTGTCCCTCCCTGTTACTGACTGTTCTTCCTGTCCCTCCCTGTTACTGACTGTTCTTCCTGTCCCTCCCTGTTACTGACTGTTGTTCCTGGTACTGACTGTTGTTCCTGGTACTGACTGTTGTTCTTGGTACTGACTGTTGTTCCTGGTACTGACTGTTGTTCCTGGTACTGACTGTTGTTCCTGGTACTGACTGTTGTTCCTGTTACTGACTGTTGTTCCTGTTACTGACTGTTGTTCCTGTTACTGACTGTTGTTCCTGTTACTGACTGTTGTTCCTGTTACTGACTGTTGTTCCTGTTACTGACTGTTGTTCCTGTTACTGACTGTTCTTCCTGTTACTGACTGTTGTTCCTGTCCCTCCCTGTTACTGACTGTTGTTCCTGTCCCTCCCTGTTACTGACTGTTGTTCCTGTTACTGACTGTTCTTCCTGTTACTGACTGTTCTTCCTGTCCCTCCCTGTTACTGACTGTTCTTCCTGTCCCTCCCTGTTACTGACTGTTGTTCCTGTCCCTCCCTGTTACTGACTGTTCTTCCTGTCCCTCCCTGTTACTGACTGACTGTTCCTGTTACTGACTGTTCTTTCTGTCCCTCCCTGTTACTGACTGTTCTTCCTGTCCCTTCCTGTTACTGACTGTTGTTCCTGTTGCTGACTGTTCTTCCTGTTACTGACTGTTGTTCCTGTCCCTCCCTGTTACTGACTGTTGTTCCTGTTACTGACTGTTCTTCCTGTTACTGACTGTTCTTCCTGTCCCTCCCTGTTACTGACTGTTCTTACTGTCCCTCCCTGTTACTGACTGACTGTTCCTGTTACTGACTGTTCTTCCTGTTACTGACTGTTCTTCCTGTCCCTCCCTGTTACTGACTGACTGTTCCTGTTACTGACTGTTATTTCTGTCCCTCCCTGTTACTGACTGTTCTTCCTGTCCCTTCCTGTTACTGACTGTTGTTCCTGTTACTGACTGTTGTTCCTGTTACTGACTGTTGTTCCTGTTACTGACTGTTGTTCCTGTTACTGACTGTTCTTCCTGTTACTGACTGTTACTGACTGTTCTTCCTGTCCCTCCCTGTTACTGACTGTTGTTCATGTCCCTCCCTGTTACTGACTGTTGTTCCTGTCCCTCCCTGTTACTGACTGACTGTTCCTGTTACTGACTGTTCTTTCTGTCCCTCCCTGTTACTGACTGTTCTTCCTGTCCCTTCCTGTTACTGACTGTTGTTCCTGTTACTGACTGTTCTTCCTGTTACTGACTGTTCTTCCTGTTACTGACTGTTCTTCCTGTCCCTCCCTGTTACTGACTGTTCTTCCTGTCCCTCCCTGTTACCGACTGTTCTTCCTGTCCCTCCCTGTTATTGACTGTTGTTCCTGGTACTGACTGTTGTTCCTGTTACTGACTGTTGTTCCTGTTACTGACTTGTTCCTGTTACTGACTGTTGTTCCTGTTACTGACTGTTGTTCCTGTTACTGACTGTTGTTCCTGTCCTTCCCTGTTACTGACTGTTGTTCCTGTCCCTCCCTGTTACTGACTGTTCTTCCTGTCCCTCCCTGTTACTGACTGACTGTTCCTGTTACTGACTGTTCTTTCTGTCCCTCCCTGTTACTGACTGTTCTTCCTGTCCCTTCCTGTTACTGACTGTTGTTCCTGTTACTGACTGTTCTTCCTGTTACTGACTGTTGTTCCTGTCCCTCCCTGTTACTGACTGTTGTTCCTGTTACTGACTGTTGTTCCTGTTACTGGCTGTTCTTCCTGTTACTGACTGTTGTTCCTGTCCCTTCCTGTTACTGACTGTTGTTCCTGTTACTGACTGTTCTTCCTGTTACTGACTGTTGTTCCTGTCCCTCCCTGTTACTGACTGTTGTTCCTGTTACTGACTGTTCTTCCTGTTACTGACTGTTCTTCCTGTCCCTCCCTGTTACTGACTGTTCTTCCTGTCCCTCCCTGTTACTGACTGTTCTTCCTGTCCCTCCCTGTTACTGACTGTTCTTCCTGTCCCTCCCTGTTACTGACTGTTGTTCCTGGTACTGACTGTTGTTCCTGGTACTGACTGTTGTTCTTGGTACTGACTGTTGTTCCTGGTACTGACTGTTGTTCCTGGTACTGACTGTTGTTCCTGGTACTGACTGTTGTTCCTGTTACTGACTGTTGTTCCTGTTACTGACTGTTGTTCCTGTTACTGACTGTTGTTCCTGTTACTGACTGTTGTTCCTGTTACTGACTGTTGTTCCTGTTACTGACTGTTCTTCCTGTTACTGACTGTTGTTCCTGTCCCTCCCTGTTACTGACTGTTGTTCCTGTCCCTCCCTGTTACTGACTGTTGTTCCTGTTACTGACTGTTCTTCCTGTTACTGACTGTTCTTCCTGTCCCTCCCTGTTACTGACTGTTCTTCCTGTCCATCCCTGTTACTGACTGTTGTTCCTGTCCCTCCCTGTTACTGACTGTTCTTCCTGTCCCTCCCTGTTACTGACTGACTGTTCCTGTTACTGACTGTTCTTTCTGTCCCTCCCTGTTACTGACTGTTCTTCCTGTCCCTTCCTGTTACTGACTGTTGTTCCTGTTGCTGACTGTTCTTCCTGTTACTGACTGTTGTTCCTGTCCCTCCCTGTTACTGACTGTTGTTCCTGTTACTGACTGTTCTTCCTGTTACTGACTGTTCTTCCTGTCCCTCCCTGTTACTGACTGTTCTTACTGTCCCTCCCTGTTACTGACTGACTGTTCCTGTTACTGACTGTTCTTCCTGTTACTGACTGTTCTTCCTGTCCCTCCCTGTTACTGACTGACTGTTCCTGTTACTGACTGTTATTTCTGTCCCTCCCTGTTACTGACTGTTCTTCCTGTCCCTTCCTGTTACTGACTGTTGTTCCTGTTACTGACTGTTGTTCCTGTTACTGACTGTTCTTCCTGTTACTGACTGTTACTGACTGTTCTTCCTGTCCCTCCCTGTTACTGACTGTTGTTCATGTCCCTCCCTGTTACTGACTGTTGTTCCTGTCCCTCCCTGTTACTGACTGACTGTTCCTGTTACTGACTGTTCTTTCTGTCCCTCCCTGTTACTGACTGTTCTTCCTGTCCCTTCCTGTTACTGACTGTTGTTCCTGTTACTGACTGTTCTTTCTGTCCCTCCCTGTTACTGACTGTTCTTCCTGTCCCTTCCTGTTACTGACTGTTGTTCCTGTTACTGACTGTTCTTCATGTTACTGACTGTTCTTCCTGTCCCTCCCTGTTACTGACTGTTCTTCCTGTCCCTCCCTGTTACTCACTGTTCTTCCTGTTACTGACTGTTGTTCCTGTTACTGACTGTTCTTCCTGTTACTGACTGTTCTTTCTGTCCCTCCCTGTTACTGACTGTTCTTCCTGTCCCTTCCTGTTACTGACTGTTGTTCCTGTTACTGACTGTTCTTCCTGTTACTGACTGTTCTTCCTGTCCCTCCCTGTTACTGACTGTTCTTCCTGTCCCTCCCTGTTACTGACTGTTCTTCCTGTCCCTCCCTGTTACTGACTGTTGTTCCTGTCCCTCCCTGTTACTGACTGTTGTTCCTGGTACTGACTGTTGTTCCTGGTACTGACTGTTGTTCCTGGTACTGACTGTTGTTCCTGGTACTGACTGTTGTTCAGTGCATATATGTGACTACATTGTATATCTGTGACTACCGTGCATATATTTGACTAGTGTATATATGTGACTATAGTGCATATCTATAACTACTGTGCATATATGTGACAACAGTGCATATCTGTGACTACAGTGCATATCTGTGACTACAGTGCATATCTGTGACTACAGTGTATATCTGTGACTACAGTGCATATCTGTGACTACAGTGTATATCTGTGACTACAGTGCATATATGTGACTACAGTGCATATCTGTGACTACAGTGCATATATGTGACTACAGTGCATATATGTGACTACAGTGTATATCTGTGACTACAGTGCATATATGTGACTACAGTGCATATCTGTGACTACAGTGCATATCTGTGACTACAGTGCATATCTGTGACTACAGTGCATATCTGTGACTACAGTGCATATCTGTGACTACAGTGCATGTGACTACAGTGCATATCTGTGACTACAGTGCATATCTGTGACTACAGCGCATATCTGTGACTACAGCGCATATCTGTGACTACAGTGCATATCTGTGACTACAGTGCATATCTGTGACTACAGTGCATATCTCGCTGTTTATTGAGGACTGGTATTTTTTAAAAATCAAACTGTTTGCTCTGCCTACATAAATATGCTGGGAACACAGAACAGAACTTTGTACTTGTATCAAGTCGTTTTAGGTCCTGTAATCTCATGTAGGGGACACAGAGAGA